>NC_044350.1:14564773-14663678 GCF_007364275.1 Archocentrus centrarchus
AAAAGGGGAGCGCCAAACAGAAAAGAAAATGTAGTTAAACAGGTTAGCTGCTTTACTGGAGCTGCTGCAGCAGGTGTTCTCCCATCATATCCATTAAGCTCTCATAAGGCACCAAAAATATGGCTGAGAAATGTTCAGTCCTTAGTTTTCATCCATTTCTGTGCTCTTCTCCCACTCTGTTTGCTTTTCTTTTCTCCAAACATCTGTGTATTTAACAGTCTCACTGCATCTGCTGCTGCTCAGTCCGGGTGCCACGCTGGAATTTCAGTTATTTTCTGGTTATGCGTGTGCATTTGTGTGTGTATGTCTGTGTGTGTCTGAATATAGGTGTGTGTGGAAGGGAGCTGTGGCTGTTTCTTTGCACAGCCAGGCGTTGATGGTGCTCTAAGCAATGTGGGGTGTGAAGGTTGTCAGTGTGTTGATCCCGTGGAGACCCCTGGTATTCGAGCTATTTGGCAGACTGCATACAGCAGTGGTTGGGGGGGGGTTACATGGGTTAACCGTTAGTGTGTGTGTGTGTGTGTGTGTGTGTGTGTGTGTGTGTGTGTGTGTGTGTGTGTGTGTGTGTGCGCGTGTGTGTGCGTGTGCCCTGAGGCTGACAGGCTGATTGGTCACATGGAGTAGCCCTCACAAGTTGTTCACTCATTCAAAGGCTGCCCTTATGTTAAATATTAGGACAGTTTGACTGTTAATAAGCTGCAGCCCCTTGCACAGTCCAGAACTTCAGTGAGTTTTTTGGGATCTGATCACATGACTGCATGACCACTCATGGAATTAAAAAAAAAAAAAAAAAATCTGTTTTACATGTGGTGCTGCTGTTTACACTCAAGTCCAGGATGTTTTGTTTTCCTTTAAAATACCAACAAAATCAAAAATCATGTGTCAGGAATTAAAAGCAGTTTTCACACAGATTCATGGAAGCCAATTTTAGCATAGCTATGATCTGTTCTACTCATGGATTTCATATGCGTCACCACATCTGTGTTATCTAGTGTCACTGTCTAGATCATGCACTCAAGTAATCCTTACATACAGGGGCATTATTACAAAAAGTGTAGTGTCTGCAGGAAGTAACGAAAATAATAAGGGAAGAAGCCTGTGTAATAGCATGGAACAGCATCTGCACCATGTGACCTTAGGAAAGCCAATTATATTTCAGTGTTTACCATGTGGTAGCTGAAGGTCAGAGAGGGATTTGGATGATATTTCACCCAGTGCCGCAGTGCCATTGCCATGGTTATCACTGGTGGATTCAGGGTGACGAGTCACATGGTGGCGGTGAGGCTGTCTTCTTGGGCTTACAGAGGAACTGCAGTCATGTCTTGTGCATTGTGCAACCAGTCAAGACAGACACACCGGAAAATGAGTCAGACAGAAGAGAGAAGTTGGAAAAGAAAGTGATATATATATACAGACATATCCACATACTGTAACAAGTGCAAGGTGGGTTTCAGTATAGAGGTGGTAGGTGTGCGCGTGCATTATTTCTTCATTTGCTTTTGCTTACTGTTAGACTCATCTAGTTAGTCATTTGGCACTCAGACCAGTGACATCCAGTACCAGCTTATCACATCACTGTCACTGAGTCATCTCATCCGAACCACCCCCCCACCCAGCCCAAGAGAACCTCCTGTACGCACACACATGCACACACTCCCCTCCTCATGGACACCACCCTCGCTGCACACCCCCACTTAGTCAAATCAAAGACTTTCTCTGTCTGTCTGACATTGTGTGCACTAGGGTCACTGTTCTACTTTCCCTGACCCCTGTGTGTGTGTGTGTGTGTGTGTGGTGTGTGTGTGTGTGTGTGTGTGTGTGTGTGTGTGTGTGTGTGTGTGTGTGTGTGTGTGTGTGTGTGTGATGCAAATGCCTTGCAGCTCTTTGCTGTCTCTATCCAGTTAAAGCTGCTCTTAACAACACAAAGGCCTTCTTTCATCCACTTACACTCACTCATAATCCATTTTACCCACTAGATCATCCATAACTCATACTATAGTCCACACACAGACACACACACGCACGTATGCGCGCACACGCACTCACACTTACTGTGTGCACACCCCATAAAAGCTGTTGTATTGTCGTGTAAGCAGGGCATTAACAGCTTTGCATTTGTGTAATGGCTTTGAAACAAAGAGCGCAACACCACTGAACCATTATATCGTTAGTGAAATGATTACAGTCTTCAGATTGCTCTTTTTTTTTTTTTTTTAGTCTTTTTCTAGTTCTCACTTCTCTCGACAGCAGCTGTACTTGCAGGGGAGCCTTAGCTCTTCCTGCTGGGTTTTGTACCCTGGCTGAATCCTGTGTTTGCGCTGGCTTACCGACCCTTTGTGTGTGTATGTGTATAAGAGAGTCTGTCTAAAAATGTGCTCTCTCCCTGTTATGCCGGTGCCTTGTCTCGTGTTTGTAAAACCTCTATTGTGGGTGTACAGTTTGCTTGTTTTTGCATTTGCCGTGAAACAGACCTGAGTGTACACGTGTGCAATTATCAGTAGGATGAAAGGTGAATTCAGATGTTTAAAGTAACAGAATGATCTTAAAATATGTGTTGAGCCCCCTGAATGAACCGTCATCGTCTCATTGTGTGCGTACAGGAAGGAGCAGAGCATTTTATCTCCGGTGAATTGCTGGAATCTGTTGCTGCAGCAGGTGAAGAGGGAGAGCCGCGACCACGCCACTCTGTCTGACCTCTACCTCAACAACATCATTCCCAGGTTTGCACAGATCAGTGAGGACTCAGGACGTCTCTTCAAGAAGGTAAGCACCCACTCAAACATACGGGAACACCAGAGCCTCACGCTAACTGTTTTTCTCATTGTAATTTTATTTAATTGTCTGTTGTGGTTAGCTTGATTTATGTGAGGAATCAACACAGTGTGGGGATTGGAGTTATTTCAAAGCCGTTCTCATCTGTGAATACGTTTTAAATAGATGCTGCTGGTAGGTACACGCTCCTTCTCCACTTCAAACAATGTAGAAGCAAAAGAATTCAGCCTGATGTGCTACATCCATGTCATATTTTGCCATGTCCAACTCCTCCCCCCAGCATCTGTTTTCTGTCTTGGTTGATTTATTGACTGACAGCAAGGCAGCAGAACCTCAGGCCAGGAGAGTTTATACTGTCTGTTTCATACTGAAACCTCATTCTTGTCCCCTCTGATCTTTGCTTTTATAGTCTGAGAGATAAAAGAGACAAGGAAGGAAGAAATGTGGAGGAAGAACAAAAAAAAAAGAATAAACCAAAGGAACTGGAACAGCGTGAGAGGGCTTTACATGAGAGCAAATGGCAAGGAAGTGTTCTCCCCTGGGAGATTGTTGTTCATCTCCAGGATATGAGACCAAATAAACAAGCCCTTAGCTGCAAATATGCAAATAAAATTTGTAGTCTATTTACTACAAGCACTTACTTTTTCTCCAATGCATCCTTTTTTTTCCTGTGTGAGCTTCAGGTGGGGAACATCTCTATGAGGTGAGGTGTTTTCGCACTGATTGTCGGAGCTTTTGAAGGATGAGCACAAAGAGCTGAATTAAAATTTACAGTTAGTTTTAGGTTAGAATATAAAGCGTTAAATTTATGGTAAGGGTCATGTTAAAGAAAGCTAGGGATGGGTACAGGAAAAGAATGTAATCAAAGGAAAGCTGCCCCAAGTATAGAAAGATAAGTGTCTGCGCAGACGGCAAAGCGAGGCCGCCTGTGAGTGGAATGCCGTGGCAGAGGCTGCTGATTTCCGACCTGATAGGCTGTCTTTGAACTACATTTACAAACAGATCCCAGGCGATGAGAACGCACACAAACCTCCACTCTCATTTTTCTGTCTGTCCGATACGCAGCACTTTCTCTTTCCCACCCTGTAGCTCGTGGACATTGATTTTAATTTTTCGTGTTTTTTCTGTTTTTCTTCTTAATCCTGGTTGTTGTTTTGCATGCGGGTTGTTTCCATCATGTCTAGGTCATAAGCAGACAGCACAGAGAATGTTCTGATGGCTAATTAAGTGGATAATTAGTTCATTTATAGTATTTCCAGTCAGTGGCATGAATACCAGTAGTGCCAGGGGCCATTATACACAAACACTCCTCATACACAGCCCGCATTAGCGAAGCTAACACATTCATCTCAGGCACTTGAAATGGAGTGGGAGTGTGTGAGATTTTTAGTCACTTGTTGAGGGGAAGCAATAATGAATCAAGCTGTATTATTAACACGCACACAATCTCAACCTAAGCCACAGACATCAGGGCTAATGAAGCTGTGGCTAGTTTCTGCTTTGTAGTCCCTGTAGAGTGAGAGTAGACAACCACAGGCAAAATGAGAAGTCCAAAGGTCAACATCCTTGGTAGGAAGGCTCAGCCATAGCAATTGCTTTTTGATTGGCTGTGGTCTGGGCTTTGTCACCTAATATAACCCTCCTGCAGCACTTTAGAGGGCAGGAAAACTTGAGTTATCCTGTTACTTCTTTTGTCTGCTGTGTTACCCTAAATCTCCCTCTGTATCACTTTATCCCTCTGTTCCTGACCTTTTTGTTCTCTCTGATTCTATCAAATAGGTTCAACATCATGATATCTGATCCCCTCCATGCCCCGCCTTGTCTTCCTCCACCCTTTTTCATATACTACCTTTAAACTTCCCACTCTTAACCTTCTTTTAACTAGCTGACCTATAAGCCTCCAGTACATCCCAGCTCCCTTTTGTACCCTCTTCCAGGAGAAGACAGATGTTCAACTGTTTTTGCTTCCAGTCTGGACTGTTTTTTTTGTACTTCTCTCTCCTCCTTTCATTTTTCCTTCCCCTATCCCCTGCTGTTTATTACAATGTATGTCAGTTTATTTGTATACACAGATTTGTATGATGTGTTTACATGTAAATCTGTGTGCACATCTCTTCAAACGCTTAGAGTGATGAAAGGGATATTGTTCAATAAATATGTTAAATAGTAGTAGCCCTATTTCTGTGAGCTACAGTGACAATTTTTTTTTTTTTTGGTTAAATAAAAAACAAAGATCACTGCCTCAGCAAAATCTGGTATTACTTATTCATTTAACACAACCCTTTCTAAACTTTTACTCCCAATACTAGATAATCAAAGAGGTACATCCTACCCCAGTTTTCACTGAGCGAAAGGCTGGTACAGCCAGCCACTCTATCACAGGGCTAACACAGAGAGACAGACAATTATTCATGCTCACAATCACAGCTACTAGATAGTCAGTTTAGAATCACCAATTAACCTAAGACGCTTGCCTTGGGATTGTGGGAGGGAGCCGGAGTACCCAAAGAGAACCCAAGTAGGCACAGGAAGAACATGCAAACTACCCACAGAAAGGCCCCAGCTGGCCAGGGAGTTTGAACCCTTTTGCAGTGGAGCAACAGTGCTAACAGCTACATCACCGTGCTGCCCACATTTGCAACCGGAGGTTTCATGTATTGCACAACAGATGGCAAATTTCAAGACCTTGTGGTGGCTCAAGACTCAACATTTTACGTATTTGAAATACTGAACAACAGAATTCAGCATTTCAAGTACACAATTTATCACTCACCACTGGTAGAAAGACCACTGAGGGGACCTTTTTATATTTATTTGTGTGTGTGTGTGGTGTGTGTGTGTGTGTGTGTGTGTGTGTGTGTGTGTGTGTGTGTGTGTGTGTGTGTGTGTGTGTGTGTGTGTGTGAGAGAGAGAGACTGAAGCTGGATGCTTTTGTTAGAATAGAGGTCTACTTGTCTCTTGGGACAATATTTCGTGCTTCCAAATTCTGATAAAACTAAAATCATCAAGTGGCATCAAAGATTTTTGGTGACAATTATGCTCTCTGTTTGGATGAGCTTTTAAAAATGTATTTTACTATGATGGCTGTCTCAGACAATAATTCATGCCTTTGTTTCATTCTGAATTCATTATTCTGACTCTTTGTTTTCAGGCTGGTACTGCAAGTCTTCAGATGATTTAGAATGACCAAAACTAGAACGTTTGATCCCATCACAACAACTTGCACAACAACAAATTTGCTCACTATCCTTCCCAGATCTGACTTAAAGGTGGTTCAGAGGACATACAAAATTCAAAATCAGAAAAACTGGCCCTTCACCATCATCATTCTGAAAAAGTCTGAAGGGACATCATCTGCCCATTGCTCCCAGTCCAGGGAGAGGCACAAGCTCTCTCCTCTTTGTGTCAAGATTTAAAAAGAAATCAGCAGATTGCAGACCAGTTTCCTATCGTGTCACTATAAATATCACCCTCTGTGACTTTGTTTAGGCCTTTTAAATCTTAAATCTAATATTAATTTTCACTGAAACATTCAGTTTGTTGCTCTTCTTTTGCCTATCACCCTTTGGGTGTCTCCCTACCTTGTGTGTTCATACTGTACATTTTCTATACGGATCTATTCTGAGCATGCAGCATGCATTGCTTATCCGTCTGTCCAAACAGAGGTATCCTTTGTCTGTTAGTCTTCCTGTTTTTGGGACGCTGTCCTGAGGCAAATCTGTAATACTGGGCGATATAAAAAATTTATGTCTCTGCTTGTGATAATATAAAAACCAAGTCTGGATGGTGTATTTTCAGCTGACTGGTTGAGTGGTAACATATAAATGTTGAGAAGAGCTGTGAATGGATGTGTGTGTGTATTCATGCGTGTGCAGTGATGTGTGTGGAGTCTACTCATTTGTGGGCTGCTGTGAAGTCATCAGTCAGTAGTGGCTCCTGGCAGTTATGTCTGGAGAATGGTAGTGCCTGTATTGCTCTCTGTCCTCCCTCTCTCGGTTCTTTTCCTGTCTTTTGCAGCTTCGTCATCCTGCCCTGTCTTTAGCTCTTTTGTCCTCTCGCCATCTCGGCCATCATGCGGAGATCAGTATCTGTAGCTCTCCTCCACATCCGTCAAGACCATTACCACCTTGATCATTTGTCAGGATTAGACACTTCTCCACTACTGTTTGGCTAGATAATCTACTCTTGATTTATTGATCGACCACATAGCTGAGTGGGTATAGAGAGATGACCCCATCAGTGGACAGCCTTTAGAAGCTGCAAGTTACAACATTAAGTCTGTGGTTAGGACTGTTTATTCACATTAGTCTCTTTGTTTCTCCCTGTCTCTTCAGAGCAAAGAGGTTGGTGTACAGCTGCAAGAAGACCTGTTGAAAGTTCTTAATGAGCTTTACTCGGTAAGGAAAACCCTTTTCGTTACAGTCACAAGTGAGATTATAATGATGTCTTATGATCTCCTGCATTTCATACAGCACAACGAGAGAGCCCTGCTCTTGTAGTGCTAGGGGTTGGTTTGTATTACTTTTTTTCACAGCATATCACCTCAGTCGTGTCCTTACTTTCAATGGAGTACAGCCAGCAGGTGTGACTTTGAACAGAATTTCTAAATTTATGGTGACTTTAGTTAGGAGCATCATCAGATTTTATTTCTGCTTTGTCTACTACTTTCATGACCAAAGGCCCACAGAAGTAATGGCACCAGCCTCAGCTGTACCCTGTGTTTAAAACTAATTAGCGGATGCAACAAAGCTAAATGGTGATAATGTTAAAGATTATAAATGCCAAACCTCACTGTCTTCTTCCACTATCACAGGCATCTTAGCATCTGGCTCCACATTTTCATGCTACTGCCAAAAGGACTAAGGCAATCTGAGTGTGTTTCGCTGTCTGCATGTGTGGGTTTTCTACTACGGCTTAAAGCTTCAGCTACAGCTCAGCCAGACCCATAAAAGCAAGTCTTGCACTGTAATTATAGTCTATAGTAAGAGATAGAAATAGATCTGGTTTGAGTGACGCTCACATGCATACTCATAGACAGACCAGTGTGTCTGCCTGCAGTGGTGTTGGAGGGTTTGAGCAGAACAGCATAATGATGGCTGTAGCGGTCGCTTGAATAAGGCTGACACTGCACACACTCTCATTTCACGTGATTAACTCTTCACGTAAACTCCCTCCCACCCCCTCCACAGTCGAGCCCAGTAGGGTGACTCGTTCTCTTCGATATTTTGGAACCAGCCGTTGCTGGAGGTTTATTCCAAAAAAAGAAGTCTGTCTGTGTTTTGAGCTGTTTGTGTACTGAGCTTTGGCGCTTCACTTGTTCACTGGCAAGGGCCCACTTTTGAGACAGAGCCAAAAGTGAGTGAAGAGAGACACATCCATGTTTGTCTACAAATCTCAACCCTTGTTTCCAGGTGATGAAGACGTACCACATGTACAACACTGACAGCATCAATGCCGAGTCCAAGCTCAAGGAGGCAGAGAAGCAGGAGGAGAAGCAGATGGGACGGTCTGGTCGACAGGATGACCGCCAAACACCACGCTCCCCCGACACCCTGGCCAGCATAAAGACAGACGAGAAACCCGTCCGACGCTCCAGTGTCAAAAAAATCGAGAAGATGAAGGAGAAGGTGAGCAGGCCCGCATGAAATTAGGGAGGGGCGGTGGTGGGGGGTGGGGGGGTGAATCGAGGGGAGCGAGCAGATAGATGACGGCTGTTTCTGGGCTCCCCACCTGTTGTCAGACAGATCTACGTTTGTGTCTCATGAATCATTTATAAGGGCACGGTTGGCTTATTGCTAACCTTGTTTATTATTACTGGAGCCTGTCACAGCAACACGGTTCCCCACTTCTTATTACCAGGAATCAATACTGAGGTATTGCACTCAAACACCTATTAACCCTCTCCCTTCCTTCTCCCCTGCTATCTCTATTCATTTTTTCTTCCTGGCTGCTTTCTTTACTTCTTTCCTCTCTTATCAGCGGCAAGCTAAGTACACAGAGAACAGATTGAAGGCCATCAGAGCCAGAAATGAGTACCTGCTTGCCCTCGAGGCCACCAACAGCTGTGTCTTCAAATATTACATCCATGACCTCTCTGACATCATTGATGTGAGTATAAGCACACTGTGTTGTTCTGTGGGAGCATTATGTGCAGTGTGTGTCCCTATGTTTGTGCCAGTGGTGGCTCCTCGGTCAGTCTCTTCACATTAGCCTCAGTACGGCCTCTTTTCTTAAGTCCTTAATGCTTCCCAAGTGCATAACACAGGGTGTATTGTGCCCCCCCGCCCCTCCAGTGACAGCCAGTGGCAAAAAAAAAAAAATCCAGATTGCATGGAAGCTGTTAATTCTCTGATTATAACACTTCACGGCCTGCCGAACTGATGAAGCAGTCATCAGCACGTTTCAGTTCTGATGAAACTGACACATGTTCAAACAAGCAACACATCACTAGGTAGGCAGTGGCATGCAATGTCAGTCTGCGCTATTTATTTATCTATTTATTTATCTATTTATTTATCCTTTTTAGTTCATTTTTAGGGTTTATTTAGTTTAAAAAAATGAATATAATTTTGCTTGAAATTAGTCTGACAAGTACCAGCTGGAGACAGTACTACTATCAGGATTGTAAAGGAAATTAAGGAAGCAGTAATCGTGCAATTATTCATGTGTATGATAAACAGTTTATCCAAGGGAGACCTAAAAGGGTAGAGAAACAGGCTCATGACCTGAGTGTCACTTATTAGACCTGCTCCAGTGGCCACACACTGCTGTAGCTGCACTGGACAGCTTCCTGTTGTGAATGTGTGAGTGTGAGCAACAGCTGGAAAAGAGATTATTTCTCTCAGCACGTATTTAGCCTTTTTGTGTATTTATTTATCCCGCACGTAGGCTACATTACCTTGGATATAAAAATGGCATGTCTTTATGACATTTAATGATGAATAACAAATTACTGAAATAATAGCAGCCATTCAAAGAGGGACATACTCTATCATGTAACAGCTGAAGCACTAATGTATATATGTTGATGATACAGCACTTTTCACATGGATTTGATAAATGGTGGCAGTGCTCTAATACAGGACAGCAGTGAGTTTGTTTCTTTTACCAGCAGTGTTTACAATTGATACCATGTGTTTCCATTCATATGTGTCTGGATGTGTGACAGTGCTGTGACCTGGGCTACCATGCCAGCCTTCACCGAGCCCTGAGGACCTACTTATCTGCAGAGCAAAATGTTGAAACATCTAAACAAACGGGCCTCGGCACTCTAGAGGGAGCTACAGAGAGTCTTGAAGCCAACGGGGACAAACAGAAACTGATGGAGACCTACAACAATGTGTTCTGCCCACCAGCTCGCTTTGACTTTCAGTCTCACATGGGAGACACGGTAAGGTCCTATTACTTGTGTCTGTGTTAGAGTGAATGCATTTCTAAATCAATAATATGTTTATGTTCTCTGTTTTTTGTAGATGGGAGTGATGTGTGCACAGCCACCAGTTGATAGCGACCTGATCCAGAGGTGTCAGCAGCTGCAGTCCCGCCTCTCCACACTTAAGATTGAGAATGAAGAGGTCAGGCGTGTTTCTGTCCTTCCTAATATTTATTCATCAGTTTAGCCTTTCACATTTTCCACCTGTCCTGGGTATTAATCACAGCCTGTTTTTTTAATCATTCTCCCTCACTGCCAATCAGGTGAAGAAAACCATGGAGGCTACTTTGTCCACTATTCAAGACATGGTGACTGTGGAGGACTATGATGTCTCTGAGTGCTTTCAACACAGCAATAGTATGGAGTCAGTCAAATCCACTTGTGAATCCTATCTCAGCAAACCCAGCCTGGCCAAACGACGGGCCAATCAGCAGGAGACGGAGCAGTTTTACTTCACGGTCAGTTCCAATTAATGCCATAATTTGTCAAGTAATGATTATGATCATTATTGTTCATTTATGTTGGCTGAAAAGCATAATCTGCACACATTGTGACTCCAACACATGTGTCTTTGTATGTATTGTAGAAGCTGAAGGAGTTTCTGGAAGGCAGGAACCTGATCACCAAGCTGGAGGCCAAGCATGACCTCATCAAGAAGACCCTGGGAGAGGGTATGACTGCCAGAATGTCCTTCATATCTTTTAAAGATTGTCCTTTTTTTTTTTTTTTTTTTCTTTTCCCCCATCTGTGTGAGTGTTTATGTGCTGGGAGTCCCCCAGTATGCCTGAGCAGGATTCAGGATTCAGGAACAGTCTGGTGCCCAGAGGCTAAACAGGGAACAAATCAGAGAGATGAGTGGTGCAGTGGGGCGCATCAGAGAGCACGCAGGGAAGCAGAATGACTTTAATATATCTAATAATCACAAGCTCTGTGTGTGTATGTGTGTGTGTGTGTGTGTGTGTGTGTGTGTGTGTGTGTGTGTGTGTGTGTGTGTGTGTGTGTGTGTAAGGGTAGGTCAAAGTGACAGTGACCATATGTGGATGCAGCTGTTTACTTAACTTAGTGCGTGTGTGTGGTAGGTGTACCCCTGGGCTGAAAATGTCAGCCTTTCTCCAGCCTTACGCGAGAGCCTCTCCTAAATTGTGTGTGTACAGCTAAAGTGGGAAGTGTGTTTCCCTTTTTCTGTTCCATCTGAAGCTGTTTCCTCATGTGTCCTGTTTCTGCTATAACTGCCTGTCTCTTCTCTGTCACAACCTCCTTCACCCCCCCACCCCAAAAAAATCCTTCCTGTTTCTCCCTGCTTTAGGTCAGAAGACTGACTGTTGCCTTGCCAGGTAGGTGTGGTGTAGGAAGGAAATATGCTAATATACACTTTTACTGACACGCACGCACACACAGATATGCACACACAGATATGCACACACAGATATGCACACACAGATATGCGCACACAGATATGCGCACACAGATATGCGCACACAGATACGCACACACATATTTACCAAAGCAGCATTAAAGCTTGATTTCTTGGCAGGCAGGGCTATTATTTTCTTTGTCAGCGTTTATAGATATCCTCAACACATGTTCGTGTGTGTCTGTGTATACAAATAGAGTATTACCAGAGTTGGGAGTATAAATAGACTTTCACTGGAGACATAATGACAGAGTGCCGCTCTTTTTCCCCCTTTTCTCTCTCTGCTGCTTAGTGGACGGAGAAACTCGACAGTACGGAAGCAGGTAATTATTTTTGTGTGTGTGTGTGTGTGTGTGTGTGTGTGTGTGTGTGTGTGTGTGTGTGTGTGTGTGTCCGTCCCTGAGTGGATGCATAGTTTCGCAGTCAGAGCCACTGCAGCTTTGTTTTTCACTGAATTTGCACCTTGGTGCTGTTATCATATTACTTAATATACAAGCATACATGTCTGGTTCTACATTTGCATCAATAGCATGTGATCAGCAGGCAACTGTCATATTAGAGAATCTGATGTTTGTAGCTCCCTCTTGTGGTTGTTTTTGCGTCATTGCGTTAATTTCAAATTATATCTTACAAATACAAAAACATAGCTGTAATGAAATAACATCAGATTTCAAGCAGTAATATACCATCTAATATATAATCCATGACCTCACCTCCAGAGATTTTTGAAAACCCCAAACAAACAAAGGAAAAAGGAAAAGGTGCTGTCTCCTAGCAACAGCTGGGATCCAGCACCCACCATCTTTTCCCCATGCCTGACACCCGTTCCTTCTAAATGTGTGCACCCATGCATGTGCATGTGCAGACGTGTGAGGAAAGAAATGTGCTGTGTTTTCTTCCTAGTCCAGTCTGTCTTCCTCTAACAGGAGTAACTCCTCTCCCCTTATTTTAGGAGTCGGGTGAAACCATTCCCCTGATGGTCGAGAGCTGCATCCGCTTCATCAGTCGCCATGGTGAGGAAGCTCTCCAGTGAAATGATAGGTTTAGCTTCAGCTTTTTCTGTCTGGCAGTTGGTTAAATTATTTCAAATGTGATTGGTTCTGGATCTGTTTGAACAGCAAATATTTATCAGAACTTCTTCTAATTTCAAACTGAACTATCAACATGGATATTGACTGTGCGTGTGCGTGTGCTGTGTGTGTGTGTGTGTGTGTGTGTGTGTGTGTGTGTGTGTGTGTGTGTGTGTGTGTGTGTGTAGGTCTGCAGCATGAGGGAATCTTCAGAGTGTCAGGCTCACAAGTGGAAGTTAATGATATCAAGAATGCCTTTGAGAGAGGTAAGACTGTCCAGCAGGAAAAGCAAACAATTTGAGTTCTGTTGTGTTTATTCAGTGCTTCATTATCTGTTGTGTCCCACGGTCCCTCCTCTTCTTATCCGGTGTAGGTGAGGACCCGCTGGCAGGGGACCAAAATGACCATGACATGGACTCAATTGCTGGTGTACTCAAGCTTTATTTTAGAGGCCTGGATCACGCCCTTTTCCCTAAAGAAGTCTTCCATGACCTCATATCCTGTGTCTGTAAGTGTTGCTTCCTTTTGCCTGTTTGTGTGTTTATGAGTTTGAGAGTGTGAGTAATCTCATGGGGTTCATTTCAATTTTCAGCAATGGAGAGCCTCCCAGAGCGGGCAGTCCACATTAAGAAGGTTCTACAGTCCCTGCCAAGTAAAACCCTCATCATCATGAGATACCTTTTTGCCTTCCTCAACCAGTGAGTAACAGAGCACTCAGAGGCCAAATGTTTGGGATAAAGCTAAAGATGTATGAGTAACTACAACTTTCATAACATGGATGGTGTGTATTGTGCAGTCTAATGTAACATGACATGGACGGCTGTGCAGCCTGTGCGCTTTGCTTCAGGCTGCATCGTGTTTGCTTTACAATGATCTTGTTTTCATGCTGATTCCCTGTGTGGACAGACGTATTGGGCCACACTTTTTAATCTTTTAATTTAGGTGTTTTCAGTCCTTTTGCACACATGTATAGAATCAAGCGTCTAGCCATGCAGTCTGCCTTTACAAACAGTAATGGGTCATTCTAAGGCATGATTTAGACTTCTGCTGTGAATCTTTGTAGAGCCTACAACATAACCTACATAAGTGTCTGGCATTGTTGCCAGCATTTATGGTTGTGTGTGGTGTGTTATTACCATGTGGTTGTGTCCTGGTGTTTTACATGTGGACACCCTGAACAGGTCACCAGTCTATCGTGGGTTCAAGACAGAGAGACAGACAACATTCACTTCCATGTTCACACCTACGGCCAATTTAGAATCACAAATTAACGTAACCCCGTGCATGTCTTTGGATTGTGGGAGGAAGCTGGAATGCATGGAGAGAACCCACACAGACATGGGGAGAATATACAAACTCCACACAGAAAGGCCCCAAACTGGAATCAAACCCAGGACCTTCTTGCCGTGTTCACTGTCATAGTTCCAACCATAAGTGATGCCAACTAACAATCCGGCAGTGTTATTCCCATGACCCACCAGGCAGCGTTCGGGAAACCAAAGTCTTTGGGTTCTGGGGGGAGGAGTATAGTTGCAAACAGGGTTATAATAGTTTTGGATTTTACATTATAGTTTAGTTTTAGTTAGTTTTTACTTTTTTTTCTCTAATTCAGTTAGTTTTAATTAGTTTTCAGAGTGGTTTTGCTCGTTTTTATTAGTTTTTATTTTTGGTTTCATGCTTAGTTTTAGTTAGTTTCAGTTAGTTTCAGTATTAGTTTTAGTATTTTCATACCTAATCAGGTGCAAGATTCAAGGCGCAAAAGTGACTATTGTGTAATGAAAACTTGACAAAAGATACAGTTAAAGAAATATATTCAACAACCAGCTGTTCACAAGACAGCAGAACTACATGCTAAATTTGTGTAATATTAAGGACACACATGAACATCAACAGGGAGAAACAAAGAAAAACATGAATTCCCAAACTCAATAAATTCTACAATAAACTCCACAATAAACTTCAGCATCAGTGCAGCAGATTAATAACGCCTACATGTGGTGTTAAACAAAAACAAACTCTTTGAAGGAGTCAAAGCTCAAATCCATCTGCATCCTGATGTTCTCACCACCTGAAGCTGCTTCTGTTTAGGAGCTAGCTTGGTTAGATGCTCGCTAATTAAACCTGCAGGGTCTTTGCGGCCTCTGTACACAACCTACAGAAGTTGCCGACCTCATGTCCGCATTTATGCTTGTGTAGCTGGATTGTGTGTGTTATTACCTTGTGGTCGTGTGCAGGTGTTTGTACTCAAAGAACCTCCATACGGGACTCTGCCGCTTTCTCGGCAGACCGCAGCAATTACTTTGCGGACCAGCGCGGTGAGCGCATGCACATGTGCACTCACACAGTTGTCCTGTGGCGCTCCCAGCTTAAACTCCGAGAGCGGAAACAATGATTTCATATCAATCCACAAGGCTTAAAATGAAAGTCAGTTTATCGATAATTTCAGTTAGTTTTAGTTAGTTTTGTAAACTCACAATTCAGTTTTAATTAGTTATCGTTTTTTCCTTTTAATTATAGTTTTTATTTATTTCAGTTAACGACAATGTTTTTTCAATTTCAGTTTTCGTTATTTCGTTCGTTTTCGTTAACTATAATAACCCTGGTTGCAAAGCTGAAACTTAAAGGAACTGATGGAAGGGCACCACCAGTAGTGGAGACTAGGGCTTTATTCGGCTCAGTACGGGAAACCTCACGCGGCCTGGCTGCAGAAAGGATTGATTTATAATGCTTTCTTGATTCTGTGGGTGGTGGTGCATGGCCGTTCTGAGTTCGTGCAACAAGTGAGTTTGTGAAATTTCTTCCCTCCCAGATGTTCCACGATCAACTGAGAGTGGCTTTGTTGCTAAGTGGAAGAGTTTAGGAGCCACAGCGACTCAGCCACAAAGTGGCAAACCATGTAATGTTAAAGAGCAGGGCCGCAGAGTGCTGAGCTCCAAACCTCCTCTGACATTAACATCAGCACAAAAACTGTGCCACAGGAGCTTCAGGGGATGGGTTTCCATGGCCAAGCAGCTCTTGTAGGTGTAATGTGTAGTTGGCTACACCAAGAACAATATCTATAATATATAATAAAATTCTATCATTTAACATAAAGAACACAAAGCCTAAAATGTGCTTAACAATGTGTAAAAGCAACTGGATCTAATATAGTCACTTAAAGCAACCATATTCTGATCCACTTAACCCATACTCACTCAGTTGTTTGGTAACCATCAGATTTCATCTGGCCCTTTCACACCAAATCAAAATATCCTGTGACCTTCATGGAAAGTCAAGTACAGGCCATAATAAAAGTCCAAAGAAACTCAAGATTACTTACTCAAGAAACTGGAAGCTTTCCTCTCTGAGAAATGATTCAATTTCCTCCTTCAAATAAAGTTTATTTTTGTAGTCCAATATTGCAAATGAGCTCGATTTCATCACAAAAATGCACTCTCTTAAAAAAAAAAAAAAAAAAAAGAGAGAGACAAGGACAAATAAAAAAGCCTTTTTAAAGGCTCACTAATCTCATATCAGTCCAAAGAAGTATATTAAACTAAGAGCAAGACCACAAAAATAGTCTGCGTACATGTACAAGAAAAAGACAATCCATTCTGCCCAGTGCGTCCTTGAAATCGGTGACAAAACTCTTCAGTTAAAGGGAGGTAGCTAAAGCAAAGAAGGGATAAACAGGAATTGGGTGTGCGAGACCTGACATCTGAGAGTCATGGGTAAACCAAGTGGTCCCAGACAGCTCATGCAGAGATGGGGAGTTTCTTTTACTTGAGTGATTTACAGTCACTCCTGTACTCCTGCTTCTTCTCACTCACTGACACACACACACACACACACACACACACACACACACACACACACACACACACACACACACACGTGCGCACACACACTGGAGTCTCTCCATCACTAGGTTATAAATGACATGTCATGGTTGTTTGGGTGTATTTTATGTATTTGAGACTCTGCTTTCTCTTCTGCTCAGCCTGTCTCAGTACAGTGAGGAAAACATGATGGACCCCTACAACCTGGCCATCTGTTTTGGCCCCACCCTGATGTCTGTCCCTGAGGGTCATGACCAGGTCTCTTGCCAGGCCCATGTCAACGAACTTATTAAAACTATCATCATCCACCATGACACCATCTTTCCTGGACTACAGGACCTGCAAGGCCCAATCTACACTGTTCCTGGAATAGGAGAGGACTTCTGGTGAGACCTGGGGATGAAAGCCTCAAACCCTGTGGGGGGGGGTTAAATCACGATGGGATTACTAAAGCTACTAGAAGGGCCCTGGATGTATCTTCCAACTATTGTAAGTCTGTCTAGCTACTGTAGAAGGAACTCAGAGATGATGAGGAGGCCAGAAATGGGGTATTTGGGGGGGGGGGGGGGGGGGGTTGATTTAGGGGCTGTCGAGGAGTGATAGAGAGCTTGTCTGCCATACTCTGTAAGGAGCCACGAGGATCAGCTTACCCTCTGTCACACTAAAGATTAAAGCACCGCCTGACCGCAGAGCACAGCATGTACACACTCAGACACCACAGTGCACACAATGGTTACTTTCAGTTTTACTATAATGACGAGCCTGGGCACGTTATTATTACCGGCAGTCATTAAAGTTGTATAGACTGTATGTCTTGCTGCAGCAGCTTTTGTCCTGTGTTGCACAAAGTATGGAGACTACTTTTCACGCTCGCACATACTAACTGGGTTGTAATTGACCAAAGTGATTCTGTAAGTTTGTGTCTTATCGTTTCAGAAAATACACCCACAGGGTATTAAATTCTGTGATTTCATTATTTTAGTTATTTATGCATCTTAACACGTTCCCCAAACGTGACAAAACATTCCAGAAGTCAATGTTTTTCCTGCTATTATATCTCAAAAGAGAGACTACGTTAATAACAATAGATTAACTAATACAATAAGTAAATTAGTACGTTGCTCAGTAAGGAATATATTTTTCCAAAACACGATTCCTGACAGTGAAAACTTGCACACTGGACTTAATTAAATGCAGAAAAAATGTAGCTGTGTGTTGCTTTGGTTTGGGGGGGCAGTAAGTGACCATGAATCAGAGCCTCCCCAGTTCAACAGCAGACAATTTGTTGCATCTCTCTTTGCCTCTCATTTCTGCTGACTCTCCCATAGTATTATTCATCTGATTGAGGTTACTGGGAAGGCATGAAGGACAAATCCTGATGCAGATGCCTTCCTCACTAAAATTCTTGCTATAGTTCTGGATGCTCCCCAAACAAATTCTAGATCTTATAACATTTAAAATCTGAGCAGGGACTGACAGCAGACTTTGAAGAGTAATGTGATTTCAAGGACCACACAAGTTTACAATATAGTTGAGTAGAGTGTGATATAAGCATCAAAGGGTATTGCAGGGTCAGCAGTCTGATACCCAGCCCCTCCGGGCCCAGAGTGTCCTTGGACAAGACATTAAACCCTAATTTGCTTTTTTTTTTTTTCTTTAAGCCTGTCATGTCTGGCAGTTTTCATAATCACAATCATGAGCTAAATGCACAGTTGTATCAAACATATTTCCTTTTACAAGAACAGCTCTATGTGTTTTCTATGTGCTATTCTTGTTGATGTTTGTATTTTTTATTTTATTTATTCATGCCAGATCTGACAGGCAGAAAGGAAGGGGGTAAAAAGAGGAGAGACAGAGTGAAAGGGAAAGTGAAAATAAAATAAAATAAAAAACAAAAAACACGGAGAACAGAAAAAAATAGAGGTATATAAGGATTTGCCATTGTAGATACACATAAATACACATTTACATATACATACATGCATATACACAAACACACACATTTTGTATGTAATGTGTGTGTGTTCCTTTGTCATGGAACGTACTCACTAATGAGGGCAAGAAACCGCAACCACCCCCCCCCTCGGGTGGCAGGCGAGCAGCTTGCAGGCAGCTCAGCTGCTGTTTCTGTGGATGGGTGAACACACCGTTAAGCGCTATGTAGAAACCCGTCTAAGCTTAAAAGGCACTATGTAAGTGCAGACCACAAGTTGGTCTGCAACTATAACTTGGTATGTAGCTCAGAAGCAGACTGTGAGCTCAGATTGTGAGTTATCAATGTATGATACCATTGAGGCATGGTATCCTCTGACTCCTGCTGCCCTCTCTGTTCACTATAGTGACAGTCCACACTGTGAGCCCCCCCTTGTGGAAGAGCCAGCACCTGACACTGTCTCTGTCAGCCACAACAGTGAAGATGGTAAGAAGCATACAAAACTAACTACATGCACTATACATGCTTTATGCCGGCTTGTTTTTCATCAGTTGATGAGTTCTCCTGCTTTCCTAACCAGTTACTGTGGCTTTAGCTTTTTTATGCAAGCTCACATCTTGCTCCCATTAACCTGTTATTTAATCTGTTGTGTTATTGCCCAGCAGTTTTTAACTTTTGTGCAGTCACTGAATGAAGCAGCACTAACTTGTTACTCACTAATCAGGCTTCCTGTCTCTCTGTTCCCTCATTTGCTGCTCTCTGCTCCTCTGTCACTTCCTGTGTCTTTCTGCCATTCCCTGAATCTCAGGCTCCTTGGCTGTTTCAGAGTCTGATCCAATCGAAGCCATCGCTAGATTTGATTACACAGGCCGAACCGGTCGGGAACTATCGTTCAAGAAAGGTGCCTCTCTGCTTCTATACCACCGGGCCTCTGACGATTGGTGGGAGGGACGACACAATGGAGTGGATGGACTGGTGCCACACCAGTATATTGTGGTCCAAGACACGTAAGATCTGTTCCAGTAATTAATCTTGACAGAAGCAACATATGTTTAAGGAAGAGGGAACAAAAATATTTTTTTGAAAGCAAACTGTTATATTTGGTGAATTGGATCTTATTTATGTATTTTTGTCTGATATGAATGCTAATTAAACTGGAACAAAAGCATAAGCTGGAATGGCATCAAACACTGGCCATGAGTAAACTCAAAAATTAGTCCAGTGGAAATCCCCGTTGCTAAGGAAGTGCAATCATACAGATTGCATATCATAGCAGATCAATTTCCTCCTCAGCTTAGCCTGTTGTGTATGTTCAAGCAAGCTGAGTGGCTTGTTACATTAGTGTAAGGATTTTTCCTCCCTGTTACCCAAGTAGAAAAATGTGAACCACACTGTCCCTCCATTGTTGCTAATTGCTCTGCAGCTGCATTGCAGATTACTACAGTGGGTTCAGGGATTTATAGAGATACCATTTGTATATAAATTGTGATGTAATCCAGGATTAGTATTTGTATTATTTATTTAGTGCAGCTGAGACAGTTTTATGACTGCTCATGCTTCCTTACCCCAGTCTAGTTTTGTGCACTTGGAAAGAAGCCATTGTAGTAGCTGCTAAATAGATGGAAAGTGACCCTGAAATAAGCTTTTTCTTGCAGATGTAATGTGTCAGTGTGAAATCTATTCTCTGCTGGTTTGATGCAACACAGAAGCACAGCAAGAGTAACAAAATTTTACTTTTTTTTTTTTTTTCCTTTCTGGCAGGTCTGATGCGGGACGAGGAAGTCCAAAGCCAGATGTGGACAGCAGGGATCTGCTGGAGGAGAGAGTGTCCACTAGAGGCAGTGCTGCCTCTCCTACAGGAGCTCATGTAGCTGACGTCTATCTAGCCAACCTGAACAAGTGTGTATCATGTGCAGATATGTCCTCTAATATTTCAGTCAGGTGTAAGTTCATAACGTTAGTTATACGCGGGTTTGTTGTTTTCAGATAGCTTTGCCCTTCGCTTCCTGAACCCTTGTTAATGATTCACAACAATATAGAAAAAAAACAGTAAAACATTTGTCTCATTCAGGATGAGGAAACGGCCAGAGGCCGGGAACATTAGAAGAGCATTCCGCTCAGAGAGCGACAGTACAAGTCCAGGAACCAGTGGAGGAGGGGTGAGGACAGCTTCTCTTCCTGTTGGCGGGGCCCTGGTAAAAGAAACTGGAGACAAACGACCTGTGAGCGCACATAGCATCCTCAACTCAGTTACTCGCCACTCCTCACTCAAGACCAAGGTACTGTCACTGTAGCTGCTTTTATCTTTAGCATGCAGTCTTGTAGTGACTAGACTGCTATCACCTAGGAAAACATTTAATTGAGGCCATTGTGACACTTTTAGGTGGAGAGTCCACAGTTACGGAAGACAGCTACAGCAGGGCGCTCCAAGAGTTTCAGCAACCACAGACCACTGGACCCTGAAGTTATAGCACAGGTGGATCTCCACTCACAGGTACTGCTTTCTCTTCAGTTTCAACTTTGATGGGTTGGAACATTTCTGTGTCTGTGTGTGAGTTTACTGTATGTCCAATTCCTGTGTTACAGGACATTGAGACAACTATAAGTGAGTTCAGTAAGTTGGAAAGACAGAGCACCCCAAAGCATACACATGCCCCCGACGTGGTCCTGGACACACTGGAGCAGCTGAAAAGTGGAGGAGGCGCTTCGGAGCCTTCTAGCCCACTCCACTCCCGTCTGTTGCGGGACAATGAGGGAGGCTCACACGCCCACCAGCTTCAGCGCAGCGCGTCGTCAGCGAGTGACGTGCCCTCCTCCTTCCGCCCTGCTAAGAGCCAGCCACGGAGCACCCTGCCCTCTGCCACATCTCCCTCTTTGTCCACCTCTCATTCCTCATCCGTATCTTCCTTCAGAGAGTTGCGCCCGCCAGCAACAAGGCCCAAGCCGGTGGTATTCCCAAAGAGCGGAGGAGGGACTGGCAGTCCAGCAATGGGCTCCCCAACCTCCACTGTTCCCCCTACACCACCTCCTCCACCTGCAGGCCACACGCACTCTCTCCCTCACACACCTCCTCCTCCACCTCCATCCCAGTCTAATGATAAATCTTGCCCTGCTTAGATTACAAAACCGAAATCCTAATTTTTACAAACTTAGATACTTACAGCTCTTCTATCAGGTGCCAAAAGCACTTCACTTGTTACACATAGGACCCCTAACCCACTTCTCACATGTAGCATTCACTACTTGGAGTCCAGGTGAGTTCTTAATCGTGCTATGTTCAATTTAAAAAGTGTCAAGTTTTTATCGGCCCTCTCCTGGCAGCGCTGCTTTGCTGCAGCTCAGCTAATGCTGACCCTTCAAAGACACTTCTTTTCCTTGCCACCACAGAGATTCCAGACTTTGCTGGATTTTCAAATCTTTTACAAGGGAGCAGGACTCAGGGTGGACTCCTACAGCCCCTGGAGCTGGCGTACACTAGTTTGCTATGTATGAAATTGTGTTTGAGTGGGCGTGCAAGTGTGTTACTTGCCTTTTATACACAGATCTATATGAGGAACAAAAAGCACTGTTTTCTTTTTTTTTTGTATAGTAGACACGACAGCGTTTTTGTCTTTTTAATGACCCCGTGACTAGCAGACCAGACGGGAACATTTGATTTCTGAATATAGACTGTGAAATGCTGAGCGCTAACTCACACACTGACCTGCTGCTTCAGGAGTGAAAAGCTGGAGTTAAAGGCAGACCTTTGGGATGATTTAAAAAAAAAAAAAAAAGAATGAAAACTGGTCCAAATATCTGTGCAAGTAATATGATCGAGAGCTTTACTTTCTTTCAGCGTTTGATATGTTTTGGAATTTTTTTTAATGTGCTGTTTAGTATTACTACCACAGCAGGAGCACAAAATACACTGCACCTAACAAGGCCAACAATAATTCTAAATCTACATAAAGCAATACAAATACTAAACCCTGGTCATTTGTGGCATTATGCTGCTTGTCTCCCGCAGCGCTGTTATGTGTGTAGGGGACCACTGAAACCCAGCATTTTTATATGTAATGTTGGACTGTACATGCACATGTACATTTTCTCCAAATGTATGTGTGGTAGTGCTTTGTTTTGTGGCAGCTAAACGCCTTTCAGGTTTTCCTTGCATGCTGGGGCCACTGACAGCAGCCACGATAGCCAAGCCAGCTGATCGCATCGGTGCCAGCTGTGCGATAACTCCAAACGAAGCTACATCTTGCTCCTTTTAACTATATACTTCAAACATAACAGTAAAAAGGGTTTAATTATTCTAACAGTGTGTATGTATATTTAATAATCATAATGATAACTGGAAGCATGGAGCTGAGGATCCTCTTGAGTGTGTTTATAGAAAAGCACAACCAACCACCTCATCGAATGCGTTCTTAAGCAAAGTTTGTTTATATTCTTGTTTTTTTGTTTTGTTTTTAAATGCTCAGAATCTGTAAAATGTGGAGTTTTGTAGCTTCCTGGGGTAAATGCACGCGTGTGTGCGTCTGTGTGAGCATGCACTGACAGAGTATGTGTGCACCTCACCCAGCCCTTGCCTACGCAAAAATGAATGCCACCCAACAGCGACTGTCTGGAGACACACACAAAGTTCTCCAGTGTCTTGGAGTACTAGCCGCCTAAGTGCTGAACAGATATGCACTGTATAAATGTCACCAGATTAAAAAGCGTACAGGGATACTTAAAATGTCTTCATTTGCCAGCTGTCTTCACCCAGACCCAAGGAAGAAAGCCTTTTTTGTAATCGTCTTGAATAAATACTAAACTCACATTACCCAGCACATACTGCATTCCTGGATGCTCTCTCCCAGGTAATGAATTGTTAGTGTTAAGGTTTATTTTTAATCACTGTATACTGATTGTGTGTTTCCTGGTGTATTTGTGTTGCTATTACCTCATCACGAGAACTGGAGGGATCGTGCGCGTGTGTGGTTGTGGTGGCAAAATATGAAATCACATTGTCAACACAGACACTCTCGCACATACAGACATGCATGTGGGTGGTTGGTGTGTTTCGTCCCAGTTGTGCTGTCCAAAGGGAACTGGGAGCCTCTTTGATCTCAAATCAATCATCGTGCACTTGAACAGCTTGGCTTGCATGTGGACTAACTGTGTGGGGATGATATGTAGGCGTTGAATATTGTTACATATGCATTTTTTTGTGTCCATTTGAAAACAGCGGAACTAAAAAAGAAAAACAGACTGTAATGTCAAATCTATTTATAGTTGTCTCTGTATTACTGGAGAATCCTGTGTTCAGATTTACTTTGTAAATACAATGTTGTACATTACAGAGGTACACTCTTTTTTTGGTACAATATTGTACAGTAATAGCAATAGTAGTTTAATCAAATAGGCCTTATATAATATTCCACGTGTAGTTCTTGTTGTAGATCTGTTTTTTTTTTTTTAATAAACATTGCTTGCTATAAAGATTCTTCATTTGTTTGTAACAGTAAATTCAAAACATGAAACTTCCAGGAAGTCATCCTTTAAAATATTATTTCCAACTTTACCTACTTTTATATTACTTCTTATTATTGAGCATTACTATGTGAAAGGGCAAATATGCACTGCACAGGGTTGGGGGGGGCTTCAAAGTGGCAAGCAGAGAGATAGATGAATACTCTATTATATCTTCAGTATTAGAAAAAACAGTGAAAAGGGGGAAGAGTTGGTCAAATATGGACTTTAAAGTTACATTATGACTATTATTGTCATTAAGAAAATAAAATGAACAATAGAATTGAGTGTTGGGTTTAAAGTGACATCTGCACAGTGGGGGAAACAGGATGCTGTATCAGATCAGCACCAGCAGAAATGCTGAGGTGAGGGACTGGAAGCTTGATCAGGTGAGTATAAAAGTTTTATTAGCGCATCCCTACAGAGATTTAAGAAACCTCAGAGAAAACTGTAATAACCTACAAACCTCCCAAATTCAACTGCACAGTCTGTTTCCTAGTTTCTACATAAGCTGCATAATACTGCATAACACTAAACACACAGACAGACAGAGCTAAGAGGGGACCAATGAGGGCAACACCGCAACAATGAACAGAGGAAAACTGAGAGCTTAAATACACACAAGGAAATTAGGGCAAGTGAAAACAACAGGGAATGACAGGTTCATTTGGTTCACCTAATGACAAAGGGGAAGCAAAACTAAACACTAATCACAGGGAACACGAGACTGTCAAAATAAAACAGGAAGTGACTCAAGGGAACAGAGACAGACCTGACACAGAACACAAGGAACTAGAAAATCAAACATAACCAAACCCCACAACAAAAGAAAAACTCCAGAACAGACAAATTAAAGCCAAACCAAAAACACACAGGGTTCAACAGACCCCGGACCATGACAGGAGCACGCTCCTAATGAGATGATGGTGTCCTGGGGGATCTCCTCCCAGATCTGGATCAGGGCATCACTGAGCTCCTGGACAGTCTGAAGTGGCATCTGATGGACCGAAACATAATGACCCAGAGGTGGTCTGTTGGATTTAGGTCAGGCAAGTGTGGGGGCCAGTAAATAATATCAATTCCTTCATCCTCCAGGAACTGCCTGCGACAGGACATTGGTATGGTGTCGTACACCAGGAGGGACCCAGGACCCACTGCGCCAGGATAGGTCCAAGGATTTCGTCCCGATACCTAATGGCAGTCTGGGTGCCATTGCCTAGCCTGTAGAGGTCCCTCCATGGATATGCTTCTCCAGACCATCACTGACTGCAAAGGTGTATAAGGCCCAGACTCCAGGACTCCAAAGAGTCCTTTGAAAAATGTCCTTTTTCACATGAACGTATGACTTGAGAACTTTAAATATGAATCGTATGCCAGAATCACCTCACAGCATAAACATTTTGAGGAATTAGAAAAGGATACCAATCACACTTGAAATATGTGAGTGTACAGTTGTTAATACACAAGTACACAGATATACCTACACATTTCCATAAATTAGAGATTTTTGGGTGTGTCTGTCTTTTGCAGTAGCATCCACAATGATGAGAGACTGATAAAGTCACACAAAAAACAGTTAAATCAACTTATTGCTGCTAAAGGTGATTCTACAAGCTGCTGAATGACTGAGTGTAATTAGTTTGTCACTCGCCAATTTTTCAATTTTGCCTTAATTTTTATTAAATAAATAATGATATGGTCTAAAATGTCATGTTTTTGAAGTTCATTTGAGGTTGTATTTACCTCATTTTAAGGCCAGATGATTTTTTTTAGCATGTTTTGATACATAAATCTTTAGAATAGAAAGAGGGTGTACTTGTTTTTCCTCTATCATGATCATCATCATGTCATTATATTGTAAATAATCATAAACTTCAAGGATATGGGATCAGTACTGACACATATAAACAATAATATGTGTAATATAGGCCAAAAACAAAGTTTCTTTGTGGGGTTTATGACCTGTAATAACACCTGAGCTATTATTCAAAGAGTGGCCCTTATTTCTTTCCCTCATGTGAGCCTATGACACGTAGACATTCCTGCACAGCAACAATGGTTTCTGACACATTTCACCTGAAAATGAACATGAAAGGTTTCAGTTGAAATTCTTTACCCAGAAAATCTGCATGACACTCAGTGTTTTTATGACAGGAAAGTTGTTTCTGTTTCAGAATGACTTGATGTTATTCATGAGAGAGATGTTTGTAAGATTATAGGCCAACAAGTCATTTACAGCCGTTTAAATATTGGTGTGGTGCCAAAAAAGTGATTGCCCCTATTTAAGTGGCCAAAAAGGACTGGACTGATTATAATGTAGGTATAATAACAAGGAGTCATAAAGATACTTGCAAAACAGGTCAGTTCTTGATTTTATATATAAACCGTAAATCCTGTTGTTTGCAGCCTGTTTAACAATATCAGCAAAGTTATTTTAGTTATTTAAAAAAAAAAAAGAACAAGAAAAACAAAATCAGAAATATATTTTTTTTTTTAGCAGACCATCACTTTTTGGGAAGATCAAGCAAAATCAAAAGGATAATTTTCACATTCATCAGTTAATTTTTTTTCTTTTTTTCTTTTCTTTTTTTAGAGGGTGGGGACACTGGAGATGTGAAAATAGTAACAGAAAAGCAAAGCGATTTTTTTTCTCTAACTTCCCTTTAACCTGAATATATTCCCAGCATGGCTCCAGGGTTTTCCACTCCCAGTTGCTCATTCATACACAGTTTTTGGCCCGCGTACTCAGGCACAGAAGGAAACTACATTTCCGCCATCACGTAAAGTCCGCCCCACGCTGTAAAGTCCGCACTTCCTAAATCGTAACACCGCAGCGCGATGCTGACAGCTGCTGCCTTTCAACAAACCCGTTTGGATCCACGTTACAAAGTGACCCTCGCAAAACTGAGCTCGTCTTCAGCGGCAGGTCCTCTCCGTGTCGCACCTGTCCGGAAAGCAGCCATTCCAGGTAAGAGTCGCTGTTTGTCACCGCGGAAGAAGTTTCACACGTAGGCGTATTTTGTTTTCGGATGAGCTGTGTTTACCGTAAGCCGCAGAGCAGTGGGAGCGACATTACCAGCATTTGTTTGGACAGCTCTCCGGCGGCTCGGCTGTAAAAACAGACGCTTTTCACACGTTACCACTTATAGGCACCACCGACTCCAGGTCAGCCAGAACTGCAGCTCTTACATCAGTTTGAAACACGAACTTGGTCATTTTACTAACGATAAGTAGCTAACTAGTTATTAACGCACTTAGTCGCCTTAATATACACTTTTAGAGCACCCATTTTGAAGCTTAAACACCAGTGTTATATCAGTGGATTTACTTCTCTGTTTAATTAATCCCAGTAACACCTGCTGTTTAAAAAGGCTGCTGTGATGACCAGAGGCGGCTCCAGAAATATTTTTCTGCAGGTGCTAAGAGGGGGGGGGGGGGGGGGGGGGGGGCTATGAAGGATCATTTGTTCTTTCAGTTCTCAAAACACACACACACACACACACACACACACACACACACAAGCTATTTTCTTGGGGGTTCTACGGGGGTGCTATGACTTTTCCAGGGGGAGCTATAGCGCCCCCCTCTGGCGCTGCCACTGGTGATGACATGAACTTACCCAGCCTACAAGCATAATGCTATCCTCTACCAGCCTTCTCATTTCAGCACTTTGTTTTATGAATGAATAACACCGTTCCTGTCTCCCAAAGGCTTCTCTATTAATAATAATCCTCCCTTCTCATTTCCTCCAGTATGTCAGGGATGACAGCCAGTACAGCAAACTACCTGTGGTCTTTAGAAGATGTCCTTGGGCAGGGGGCTACTGCCAGTGTCTACAAGGCACGCCATAAGGTAGCCGCATCCCATCATACTCACAGGAAAACTCATTGACATCGCTGCTGCCATCATCTCTGAAGTTCCAGCCTGCGCTTTCATTTCTTTGCTCAGAGCGATACCAGGATGTGCGATAAGAAAGGCTGTGGTTTCAGAGATGCTGGTTGCTGCTGACGTGCTTACACGATGCTGTGATGCATTATTATCCTGATGTGAATGTGCATGCGTGTGTGCAGAGGTCGGGTGAGCTGGTGGCCGTCAAGGTGTTTAACATAGTGAGCTACAACCGCCCCCACGAGGTCCAGATGAGGGAGTTCGAGATGCTCCGGAAGCTCAACCACAATAATATTGTCAGGCTGTTCACTGTGGAAGAGGTGAGAAAACACAAAGAGCTGGATAAAAAAAACAAATCCTTTTGAATTTGTGTTTCTGTTTGAACAGCATGTAAAAGAAGCACAGCTCCTGGTTAATTAATCCCTCTCCTGATAGCTTCCCTCTAAACAGAAGGTGCTGGTGATGGAGTATTGTTCTGGAGGGAGTCTCCTCGGCCTGCTTGAAGAGCCAGAAAACGCCTTTGGTCTGGCTGAAACAGAGTTCCTCACAGTATTGCAGTGTATAGGTGGGTGTGTGTATATGTGATATCGGTGTGTAGTTTTATGCACCTGTTTCTGAAGCATTCTGCCCTCTGACCTCTTTAGTGCAGGGTATGAATCACCTGCGGGAAAATGGAGTGGTACACCGGGACATTAAGCCAGGGAACATCATGCGGCAGGTTGGGGAGGACGGCAAGTCGGTGTACAAGCTGACAGACTTTGGAGCAGCAAGAGAGCTCGACGATGACGAGAAGTTTGTATCCATTTACGGAACCGAAGAGTATCTGGTAAGATAGACTCAGTAAGCGTGCATTTGTGGGAATATGCATGCCTTTGCGAGGTTTACTTTGGGGACCTTCCAATAAGTGAAGCTTCATTACAGGGTCAACACATTTGCCTTAAGTGTAATTTATGGTTCTGCAAATGTGTCCGCCTGTGTGCGTGTTTCTGTTTGGACAGCAAACAGAGAGGGGTTTTCACTCACCGGAAACGTGCTCCTGTACAGTCCTCCAAAATCCCAACTGCGCGTCTCTGGATGTGCATGACCTAGGCGTCGCTCGCATGCTGAACAGGAACAGGAGACGCAAAAAAAAAAAAAATACAGCATGGAAAGCAAAGACGGCGGCTGCGGGGGACACTTTTCATTGTTTTAAAGCACTCTGTTTCACTGGCTAGCTGAGGGACTAACAAAAACAGACTGATTGTACCGCATATTTTGTACACTGCCTCCATCGACAACAAACACTCTGTGCAGGTAGACAGGCAGTCCGTGACTGCCCGTGAATTGCGTTTGCATTACCCCCGCTTAAGCGTAAAACAAGCATTTCATGCAAAAGATCCCCAGTTTGAGACCAGGAAGAGACACAAACTCAGCCTCAAGGGGTCACAAGTTCAGGACTGGTCAAATGGAAGGGTTGCATCAGGTGGGGTGTCTGATGTAAAAATTAAAAAAAAAAAAACTGTCACATCAAACATGCGGGTCCATCTGTTTTTGCAACCCCTTGAAAAATAATAATAATGTGTTACAGTATCTTTGTATAAAACCCTTGTATGCATCGGATTCAGAAAACCAGCACATGAAAGGATTCTCCTTACCTTCTCACCAAGTTTCAGGCTTAGGGTTGGTTTGATGTAATTTACATGGCAAGAGACATATTTTTAAAAAAGCCAGGTCAGGTAAAGATAGTAAAGTAATAGAAGAGATCTGAGCATTTCTGGAAATTGTCTCCACTATGTCGTGTACATGGAGTCATCTTACATAATTGTTTTCAGGTTTGGGTTAGCCTGCAGGTGGCCTTGAAATGGACTGTTGCATTTATGTTCCATTACCACTGCTGTAAAGAACATTTATGATGGGAGCAAGACAGCAGGATGTCTTGATGGGCAGTCATTAGATTATTGTGTATTTGCAGTTTTTCTTCAAGGATATTTCTTAAGGCTTGTTTGCAGAAACTGCATCGCCTTTAGCTGTCATAAAAATAACGAGTTCATGAGGAGTGTTGATTCTTAAAGTAAAAGCTTTCAGTAATTACAGTCTTTTATTGCACTAATTAAATTGCTTCCTTTTACACTGGCGGTTGGGCCTGCAGCCTTATCCCCACTAAACCATTTTGCTTTGCCCCATTTCCCCATGGGAATATCTTACCTTGTAAACTCTGATCTGAGCCCAGATCTTAATATTTCAAAGCAGCCTGTATGATCAGGGCTAGGTAGCCATCTAGTGGTCACTTGTATTAGTTGAGCTATGTAGAATAGACTGATGCACAACACTGGATAGAAATGGCACAGTGTAGCTCACTGTGTTGGTATCTTACTCTGCAGACTTTGTTGTGTTTACTCTATGTCGTCTGTGTGTGTGTGTGTGTGTGTGTGTGTGTGTGTGTGTGTGTGTGTGTGTGTGTGTGTAGCACCCAGACATGTATGAACGTGCAGTGCTGCGTAAGCCTCATCACAAATCTTATGGAGTGAGCGTTGACTTGTGGAGCATTGGTGTGACCCTGTATCATGCTGCCACTGGGAGCCTTCCCTTCACACCATATGAAGGACCACGCAGGAACAAGCCCATTATGTGAGTTAATATTAGATATGGAAAATAGATTTCTTTTAGTAGCACTGAGTTTTAAAGCTTCGAGCTTAAATCACAGCTAACAACATCATACTAAGTCTCAAACTTCACGTGCCAGCCTTGGTCCATACCAGTAACTCTAGCGTGGATTAGCAGAACATGCTACATGTTGTTCCTCTGATGGTGAACATCATTTTTGGGGGATTTTGTTTTGAAGGTTCAAAATAACCACAGAGAAGCCTATGGGGGCAATAGCTGGAGTACAGCGGGTAGAAGGCGGACCCATAGAGTGGAGCTACCACCTACCTCACAGCTGCCAGCTGTCACAGTATGTCACCTAATAAAAACAACTAAAGCATATTTATATATGCGAATCCTGTGATTCCTGATCACCATTAAAACTCTGTTCCTTCTTTGTCTCGTCATTGTTCTCTTTCTTTGTTCTGTCGCTGTGTCTTTATGGCTGTAGGGGTCTGAGGGTGCAGCTGGTTCCAGTACTAGCAGGTATAATGGAGGCCGACCAGGAAAGGTGTTGGGGTTTTGACCAGTTCTTCACAGCCACCACAGATATATTGCAGCGGCAACCAGTTCACCTCTTTTCTCTGCAGCAGGCCGTGGCACACTGTATCTACATACACCACTACAACACGTAAGTCTGCACGGGCCTTTCACACTCAGTATTCAGATCAGACTCAAACAAAGCAATCTGAAGCCCGCAGAATTCTTTGAATAATAAAACGCTGTTTGCATCTTGATGAAAGGTTACATTTGTCACTGACGCCGTGAAACCACTGTGATTTCTGGAATTCGTGCCAGAAACATGCAGCAGCAGAATAATGAGGTGTAATGTGTCTAATAGTTTTAATGTGGTAATGCCAGTAAAGTCTGTACTGAGCTGTGGATTATATCTGTAATCTCAAATTGCTTGTATAAAGCCTTTCACTCTCAGTTAATTGAATCCCTGCAGCAGAACTCGGAGCATTTAAGGATAGAGTGGATTTGTATGTTACATTTGCAATTTGTAATTTGAGGATCGTGATTTTGTGCAGGCAGAATCACGACTGTAAGTCATTGTTGCTTCATAGTTCCTCATTTCTTTCCACCCCGCGGTTCCTGTTCGTGTGTCTGCCAATACTGAAGAAAAGACAAAAACTATGAACATATAGTATTATTATTGTTTTACAATTAGTTTTGTAAAAACAACTCAGTTTATAGTAATTCAACCATTATTATTTTGGCATTGTTTATTCACCCATCTAAAGGTTTAAAAGATAATAAATGAAATTATTTTAGTATGATTATTGACACATGATGACATACTAAAGTTTTTACAACTAATTAGAGTGTTGATCATTTTTCTGCACATATCTACATATAGATAATGTTGCGTATATTTCTCTTTCAGCATTAAAGAATTCAAATGGCAAATAAATAAAGTATGTTCCTCCTCTCAATCAGAGTGTCGGTCTTCTTTGAAGAGGTGGCGTCTCAAACAGGTATCGCGGTACAGCAGCAGCATCTCATGTACCTCGGACATGAGCTCCCTTTGGAGGGCAGCATGAAGGTGGTCAATCTTCCACGGACTTCACCCTCTCGGCCCCTCATTCTGCTCAGCTACGCACCCGAAGCAAACACCAGCCTGCCCTTCAGAGAACGTAAGACAAACACATGTATATCTAACCTCAACCTAAAAAAGAGCTGATGGGGTATTGTCATCTTTTTGCTGGGCAGATGGCCAATTTTCAAAACTCGAGAGCCATAGGATGCTCAAATTCATACCACAGATGCATTTACTAAAAATCCTGGATAATTTTGAATCTTGACATCCTTGATCTAAAGGTCAGAGGTCAAGTTTTCTGAAAATCTTGTGAAGGTGATAGCTGGAGAAAGATGTCACGTAGGATTTTCAAATTACCATCATATTGCCAATCACAAAGTGACAGTATTCTCAGTGGTTTATATTTTTTATGATTTTTAGCATTTCTTATTCCTGGTTCTTACTTTTTGCTCTTGAGTTGACTTGAGGTGAATTGTGCGCTCCACTAAGATCCACTGAGACCTGTTTTCTAGAACTTGTGCTTCAATTTGTTCCACCTAAAGATTCTGCTGCTGGGAGGCTGGGAGTAGCGCTGGAGACTGACAGTATCTTTATTCCTTGCTGCTCAACTTTGGGCATGCATTAATATGAAAAAGAAAGTTTTCATAGGACTCTATGTAGTCCTGTGAAAAATTAAATACACTTGCACTTGATTAGCTGATCCTCAGTGAGTGAGAACACCTGCATAAAAGCAGCCGTTTGCTGGTTTGGAGAATTCAGGATGGTGCAAAATCACAGTCCAGCCCGACTGATATGCTGTGGTGGGACTTCAAGAGAGCTGTGCATAAATGAATGCTCGCAATCCTCAGTGACCTGAAGCTATGTTGTAAAGTTAATTATTAAACTTCTTCCTGTTAAGAGGGACATTTTCCTTCCCACTGTCACCAAATGCTTGCTCATAGGGGGGGTCATGTGATTGCTGGGGTTTCTTTCTAATATTGTAGGGTCTTTACAACTGAATTAAATAAAGAAGAGTGGGTTAAAATTCCTTCAATAGGATGTGAGAGATTGATGAAGTCATACATTGAGTGATGGGTTGTCCTTAGTTTTCCGCAGGACTGCATAGAATCCTCTGAAAACTTTCTTTTTTACATGACTTTATGACTCGAGAGCTTTGAATATGAATCATATTCCGGTGTTTCCTTCTGTCACAACAGAACCTTTTCTTTTAGGAATTAGCTGGTTAAAAAGGATGCCAATTATACTTGAAATACATGAGCGTAAAGTTATTAATACACAAGCACAGAGACATACCTACATATTTCCATGAATTATATATTTTTGGGTGTGTATTTCTTTTGTCCTTTGCAGCAGAGAGTCCTGTCATCCCGGCCAGGTTTGATGTTGTGGCAGACTACAGTTTTTCCAAGGTAATTTTCTGCTCCACCCATGCCTAATATTAGTTTAATATATTTTTTTCAATTTTATATATTATAGATCTCTTATCCTCTCTCTTCCCCTTTGACCTCTAGGTTATAGTAGGTGTGGTACACCAGTATCGGAGGATAGTACAGCTGCTGCATACACACCGAGAGTTGCTGCTTCAGGGATATTACAGCTACATGTGAGACATACATAAATAACAATTGCTTGTTATTCTTCGTGGAGTTAGGTTACTCGCGGTCCTTTTTCAGACTCTTGTCCCTTCTGTTTATGCTCCGTGTTTCCTTTTTTTTAATTATTATTTCTTAGGATGAAGCTGCACAGTGAGTGCAAAGACGCCATGCACAGCATCGCTATGATCACCATCAGACTGCAGTCCTGCCTCAACACAGAACACAGGATTCTCACACTGTAAGTCTGCCCGCAGACTTTTTAGAATAAATACAGCAAATTCATTATTATGCACTTGAGTTGGTAAATTGTACTTTTACACGCACTTGTTTGCATTAATTCAGACATACTTGTTTGCTGAGGTCGAATTTTCTATTTAACAGATGAGGCTCGGTCTTGTGTAAATGTCATAGATTATAAGAAATGAAATAATGGAACTGTAATAATGTCATCTATAACCCGTAACCTTCCCCTTTCTCCTCTGATGTCTGTTATGTTTTTTTAGGGGCCCTTACGCTTCAGAAAATCAAGGCTCAGCTGCTGCCGGTCAAAGGCTGCGGCTGGTGAGTATCAAGAGCAAAGAACAGAAACCAGCTCGACTGATGCAGTTGTTCAGTGTGCTGCTTGGTTTTCAGTGCACAGACGTTTTCTAGTATTTTCTGTTCAGTGAAAAGTCATATAATGTCTTGTGTTCATGAAGGTTTAAAACTTTTTGTTGGGACAGTTTTAGAGGTGCTGACTTATCTTTATGGTAATTCTGGATGCTGCAGTTTGTGGTGCAGTTGATTTGTGTAATCTTATTCTGAAAACATCGTAGACTCAGTGGGAAAGCAAACATCATCATCCTGCTTTTTATGCTACCTATTGGCAAGTATTACCCTGATCATATGTCTTTGAGAGGGAATCGCTACCAGAATTATAAAGTGCTGTGTCAAATTTTAGAGGGTGATAAACTGAAATTTATCATATATAAATGGGCACATTGCCTCAGTATTATAATAAGATTTAAACTTACAGCAGTATAAGAGTTCACTGGCTGCTCTCTAGTTTCAAGTGTGAACTGCAATATCATGAGAGACAGCAAATAAATATGCAGGCAGCAAAGCTCACAGCTGATCCATTTCATATCGGATGCTGTACATGAGCCTGAATCATAACTCCTTGCATAGATTTGTACGTTGTTGATGTATTGTATGAATCTGAGGCGTCTCCACAGGTTCATGAACACCTCCCTGTGTACACCACTGGTATTCAGGAGTTTCAGACCCGACTAGACCACCTGCAGATAGAACAGGCCAAGCTGGCAGAGACTCTGGCCAATGACAAGAGGTATCTTGGGCCGAGGGGGATGAAGGATGATGCAGGATGAACAGTTGGTTTTGTTATTTAAACTTTTTTTTTCCCCTTATAGCGCTCAGAAGATGGAGATGCTGCTACAGAAGATAACAGCAATTCATCAGCATTATCGTAAAGACAGAATAACTGGCAGTATGCACAACTTCTCCGACTGAATATACTATAGATTTCTTGTTTTTTTATGTCATATTATTCATCTGACAGATTTCTTCTTTTTAACCACAGAGCTAGCATACAACGATGAGCAAATCCACAAGTTTGAGAAGTGAGTATGTGTCTCTGATTATGTGTCCGCACAGCTGCGTCCCAGCCTGTGAAGTACCCGAGCTCTCCTGTAATCTGCGTGTCATTCTTCCTCAACAGAATCCACCTGTCAGCCCACATTAAACGAGTGAAATCTCTCTTCAGGGAAGACTGCGTGCAGAGATACAAAGAGCTTTTGGCCTCAACAAGAACATGGAGCAGGTCAGCACAAGCTGCCCTTACAATAAAATAACTGTTTGTTCAGTTTAGCAGCCATTCAGAGAGTTGATCAAAGCTTGTAATGTATTATGAGAATTCTTGCTCTCTTTCAAATGTGTTTAAGCAAAGTAGAAACATTAAACGAATATTAATGTATTTAAATTTTGTTTTAAAATCTCAGTTAAATACAGTGTAACAGATGGATGCAGCCACGTAGCTTGTGAAGCCTCAAGCTAACTGTTTTCACCATCTTTGCGTGACGAACGACGGGTAGAGCTGTCTGTGAAGCTGAGGGGCGCACTGCACATTCACTGACTAACGACTTGTGATTGATAAGTCATTAGCCAGCGAGTATATCCTGGGTTATCCTCCTCTCTGGCTCTAGTAATGACCATAATAGGGTTGGGTGATTGGCTCCAGTCTAATTATCCTAATGTCCCCCCTTTGGATATCATCCACTCTCCCTTTTGCACAATGTGTGGCCCAAATACAAAAAAAAAGAGAGCAAGAAAGAGAAAGAAATGAAACAAAACAAAAACACACAGGTAAGAGAGAAACGTGCACAAAGGGCGTTTATTTCTCACTTCCACCATGAAAAAATGTCTAAATGTTGACATACAGCACTTTGCAATTAGTTAAGTGGCGAGATGTATCAACTGTACAGCTGTAAATATATTTAGCAGTAACACTTGCTGGGCTTTTTACTTATTTACCTTAGACCTACAGTTCTACTGTGTGGCCCAGTTAGTTTTTTCTGTGTAACATATCTCCCCTGTCTCTTCTGTGCTCTTCACCCGCCACTCCTAAACACGGAGTTTTTCACCAACAAAAACGCCCAGTGAGAAAAAAATGTAAGCAGATTAGGTAAACTAGTATCTCTGCAAATACAGTCACATTAAGCTCTAACATAAAAAAATCAGTCCAGCAGTCAGAAATATCCTCCTGTTTTCTCTCATTCGATGATGGTTCATCAGTGTCACCCCTCCACGCACGTTAACTTTAAAGCAGGGCTCACCAACACGGTGCCCGCGGGCACCTGGTCGCCCGCAAGGACCACATGAGTCGCCCGCAGGCCCGTTCTAAAAATAGCACAACTCACTAGTGAGCTGTGTCTAAAAAAATTTTTATTCTGTTGCTATTCTTTTTTATAATCACACTTGCATTTATATAGCTTTAAAAATGACAGTATCTTAAAAATATCCTCATTATACATGACGTTTAGAAAAGTTAGGGTGAACTCTGACTTACTCTAGTTCTAATTCAATGGTCAGTATTGTGCGCATGACAAAACCAGTGCTAATGGAACGTAGGCTAGCGGACACAGCGAAGATGGGCGCTGAGTGCAGTTTCTTTCCCCAAAAATATGGCTGAAAAAAGAAAGAAAACTTATCACTTTAACGAGGAATGGGAGAAGGAGTTCTTTTTTACGGTTGTGAAAGAAACCTGCGTGTGTCTCATTTGTGGGGCGACCGTAGCGACGGCAAAGCGGCACAATATTGAGAGACATTTCACTACGTGTCACAAAAATTACCATGCTAACTACCCACCGGGAAGCGCACTACGTGCAGAAAAAGCCAGTGAGCTAAAGGCAGCTTTGGGTAAGCAACAATCTTTTTTCACGAGGGCGGGAAAAAAGTCACTAAAAGCAACCGAAGCCTCGTTCAGAGCTACACATTTTCTGATCAAGAAGAAGAAGGCATTTTCAGATGGAGCAGTTGTCAAAGAAGCAATGATGATAATAGCTAACACTGTACTTAAAGACGACAAAAATGGAACCGATCTAATCTGTACTCTCTCCGACGTCCAACTGGGGGCATCTACGATGGCTAGACGAGTGTCAGCTATGTCTGGTAACCTGGCCGATCAGCTGGACCGGGATCTGGCAAAGTGCAGGTGGTTTAGCATCCAGTGCGACGAGTCCGTGGACGGCAGCAGTACAGCGCAGCTATTGGTCTTCATCCGGATGGTGTTTGAAGATTTCTCCACAAGAGAAGAACTCCTGACACTACTGCCCTTAAAGACAACTACGAGGGGAGTTGACATTTATAACACGCTGAAGGAGTTTTTCGTGCAGAAGAAGGTAGCATTGGAAAAACTGGTGGCGGTGACAACAGACGGGGCTCCTGCTATGATCGGCCGACATACAGGTTTCATCGCTCACTGTAAAGGTGACCCAGACTTCCCAACATTTCTGCATTATCACTGTGTCATTCACCAGCAGGCGTTATGTGCAAAAGTGATCGGCTTTGAGCACGTGATGACTCCCGTTGTAAAAATAATTAACAACATCCGCTCCAAAGCTAAACAGCACAGGATTTTCAAGGTGCTATTGGAGGAGATGTCAGCTGAATATGGTGAACTGCTGCTACACAGTGCACTGGTGAACAGCATGCAATGCCAGTCTTCTCACTAATAAAGAAACCAATGCCAGATGTTAGTGGCAACATGGCAGTGTCATGGCAAAGTTTAATTAAAATATTGAGGAATTGTGTTTAATTTAAAAGTGTGTTCATGACATATAAGTTATAATTTTGTTAAAAATGCAGCAGATTTGGTCATGAGTTCAAAATGTGACAAGATTTATTTAAAAATATGTAAGTTGATTTTTCTTTAACATTACATAATAACTTTTTGAAACATGGTGCAACATAGTTCATGATTTGCTAAAAAAATGTTTGTGAATGGCTAGTGAAAATTGGACATTTTTCCTATGAAATGTAGTGATGTAAGTGATTATCTAAAAATGTGACAATTACTGAGATTAAAAGAGATAAAGTGCTGAATATTGATATGTTTCCCACCTTGTTTTCATTGCTAATTATTGGGAGAAACCATTAACATGATCAGTGTCTTCTCATAGATGAGTATCATTAATCATTATTGATAATGTATAACTAAAGGCAAACTGAGTAAATTTGTTATTTCAGAAGAGCGTGTCAAACTGGTGCCCTTTGTATGACTCAGTACCCATGAAGTAGCTCTCAGTTTCAAAAAGGTTGGTGACCCCTGCTTTAAAGTGTGCAGAAGTTCGGGCATGAACCTGTGTGCGCACGCCCAACACGTCTGTGCTGCAAGTGACAGTTATACAGTTATTCAACGTTAAAATATAGTGAGGCAGACTCAATTTATGGAGAGCTATCATTTTGACATAATTTTGATCTCTGATATCATCCATCGGCACAAATGTGCACAATGAGCATCTTATTGTATTCAGTGTGACTTGAAAGTAGAGATTGAGCCCTTAAGGTCTTCAGGAAAGTCTTTACTGAGGTCATAGAGCATTGAACTGGGGTCCAGCTTCCTTTAGACTTTTAAATACAACAGCAATTCGCCCCCTGTTGGTCATAGAAATGACTGCAGGTTCAGGGCACTTCTGTATTGGCTTCAGTTTTTTTTTTTTATCAGAACACTTCATCCATCTTTTACACATACATAAATATGTTTTCTGAAATTTCCAAATGTATTTTAATATAATTTTAAAAGTTATTTTTGCTATTATGGTAAAAAGCATCAAAATACTGGTAAGTATGCAGTAACTATGCAGTAAGTACGCACGTGTGTCCAAACTTCTGATTTGTACCGTATGTGTACAATGTTTACTTAACTGTTTTAAATATTTGGATATCTCATTTTGGAAATGGAAAATGACCGTGGAGGCCTTCAAAAATTCATATGTAGCAGGAAGGGAGGTTAAGAAGGATAGGGGCGCCTAATCAGCACCGTGCTTCTATTATTGATTATATCATATGCACGAGTGTTAAATACAGAAAATGCCGACTAGAGAAGTAATTTCCCTGCATCACTTAAATGAGCAAAATCAAGTTTAGTGTTCATTCAACTCTATCCCATTTCAAAAATTTACAATTTTGCCAGCGATATTGTAAAGGTGACAGATTTTTTTTTCGATCAGACAGTTTAAAGGCAGAATAACAACACCACAGTGACTGCTAGTGGGTACCAAGTCTCTGTGGAAAATTCTGCCTTGCTCGAGAAACTAAAACAGGAACAGGAATGGCACTTCTGTTTGTTTTTGTAGCCATCAATAGCTTTCCCATGGCGGACAGTGGAACAACTGGAGCAACAGGAAATAAGAAAAAAAAGGAGAAAAATTCAAAAGAACACAAGATTGAACCACATGTCAGGTGTTCACTTGATGATTCAAAGGAGAGATTCATCTGACCTACAGGGTCAGTAAGCCTTACAACCTGCGTACTTACCAGCCTAATGTGCGGTGTTTTAGTACTGAAAGCAAGTCGGTCTTTGCAAGACTGGTGCAGGATGGTGGGTAGAGGTTTGAAAACTTGTCTGCTGTCACTTCAACTTACTCGAGTGCGCCTCTGCTTTTACTTGCAGCGTTATGCTGGAGATGCAGACCCGGCTGCAGGACTTCAGTTCTTTCTCTGCAGGCTTGTTGGCAGACCTAGAGATGAGTGAGCAGTGCCAGAGTAAGGTCAGTATCGCTCTTATTATGCCTGGCACAAAACCAGGAACTGTGGGCTTTCTGTGTTTGTGAAGTCAAGACTGTGCCTGCATGCCATATTTATAAACATGCAGTATAATATGCCTTTTTTCCTCTGCTGTCTTTTGTTTGTGCTTGGTAGTCATCGTATTAGTGATGTCATGCGTCTCAGTGATGATGTCATGTTTCAATTGTTGTCCTCAGGTCATGGACAGAATCCTTTACACTCTGCAGTCCAAAAGACCAGAACAACAGCCAGCAATCATACCCAAGGACAATGACCAGATGGTCTCCAGGTGTGTGTGTGTGTGTGTGTGTGTGTGTGTGTGTGTGTGTGTGTGTGTGTGTGTGTGTGTGTGTGTGTGTCTGATTGCCCTGACAACATTTCTTTCTTTGTCGTAGGATGCACCATTTGAAGGAGGAAATGGAGGTTTTGGTGAGGGAGCTACAGTGTAACAACAGTATTATTGAGAGGTCAGTGGAGTGCCCACCTTCCTGTTCATAAATCCAGTGTGTCAGAACTCATATGCAGCATGATGTTGATGACATTTTTTTTTTGTCCTGTAGCCTGGGAGCAGTGAACTCTGCTGCAGCTCTGGAGCCAACTCTAGCCAGACCTTCCACACTGTGACACAAGAGCTGCATCTTTGGATCTTGCCTCACAAAGGCGCGCACACTCTCTCTGACAATCACCTCATCTTAAATGCCTTTAATGAATGCTCTGGCTCTCCTTTGGAGGACCGTCTGCAGTCTTTCTTATAGGAAGGGGAAGCAGATAAGAACAATCAATTTAGCAATAAGATGAACAGAAAGAGAGAGAGAGAAGGAAGGGCTTCAAATCTCTGTGTGTGCACTGCCTGAGCATGGCAGTTTAATAAAATCTTCATTAATGTCTTTAGTGTTATTGTATTTGTAATAGGCTGCCATGGTGATAGACAGCCTGGATAAAATGAATGCAGAGTCAGCTCTTAGACTTTTTTTTTTGTGTGTGTGTGTGTGGTTGTGTTTGCTCTTTGTTTCACAGAAGAGGAAGAGGAAGATCTGGAGAACCTTGAATAATAAATGTAACCAGACAGAATGTGTACCAGGATCCCAGATCCTTATCATGGTTGTGATGATATTTGGATTGTAAAAACATGTAAATAGAACATAATAAATCTGTTTGCTTTTATCCCTGATTTTAACAAGATCCAGCAAAGAAAGTTCAGAAGCCTGGATGAGCTGTTTACTTGCAGTGTTTGTGTACTTCAGGGAGCATTACCAGGCTTCTCTTTGTAAAGTATGATGCTGTACAAACCTGCTTATAACCAGGATAATGGCTCCACATGTAGATTTTCATGTGGACTAAGGTCTGTATTTGTGTCTGTTTGACTTGTCAGTTGTTTTTTTTTTTTTTATACTAGTGGTTGATCATTCAACTTAATGATGAATTCGCTGTTTTTGCAGTTTTTAAGCTACATTTGTTTCTGTTCCTGTTGGTGTTTTATTGGAACGATAAAATAATTCTCTGTATTTTTTATATCACGGGATTCCCTGTAAAAGAGAAGGAACACAGTCAGGGGAAACTCAGAACTCACCACAGTGTCTTCTTTTCTTTACAGAAAGGCATGAAGTTAACACTTTAGTAACAACTGACCAAAATGACATTATGAAGTGACATTAGAGACTGTGGGTGCTTGCTGGGGAAATCCCAACTTTGTTATTTGTTATTCATGAAAGGCGACATTTGGAGGGGGGGCGAAAAATACCTTTTGTTTCTCGACTTTATTTCCTCATTCTTTTTAAATTTATTTTGTAGTCTAAAAAAAATAAATTTCAGACAGAGAAGTGGATGAAATCATTTCATGTCACTTGATGTCAGGTGATGGTGGGAGTGTGGAGCCCGAGTGCTCTTAAACATCAGTAAGTCTGAAGTGAAAACATAAAACAAGTGTGAGAGAATGAAAATGAAAGAAAGCGTGTAGGAGGGCGTGGGCGTCCTCGTGGACTTTCTCAGGGGGGTGAGCTCAGCTGCTTCTGTGGGTTTTTTTCAGCTGCATGACGTGCTTCTGGCAAACTGGAAAAGTTTATCACTGTTTTTAGCCTACACAAACAAGTGTGACAGACTTCTCTATTTTACATTTAGAGATCATTCACCACATAGTGTCAGTCCAGCATGACGCCTACACATCAGTTTAAACAAATATGTTTTCTACACCTCACTGTCAGCGACAATTGTGACCTGAGGCATTGTGTTTTTGTTTTTAAAGTGAAAAAAACTACACTTCTGAAAAAGATAGATAGATAGATATTGGATGTGATTTTAGTTTTTCTGTGTGCTTAGTTTTGGTTTCTCAACCTTTCTTATGTGTTGTGACTTGTCTACTTACTGTTAGTCAGCTGCCTTCAGAAAGTGCTGTTTGTACTCTAATACTAACTCTGAACCATAATTTCGCCCCTGATAAATCCCCTCCACGTAATGAACTAAAAGTAGGACTGAAACTAATAAAAACTAAACTGAAATGAGTAAAACTGAAACTAAATGGACTCGACAACAAAAACTCAAAACAGAAATAAAAAAAATCAGAAAATCCTTAGCATAGCAGCTCTATAATAGAAATAACATGACCTCACAAAGCATGGTTTTTTTCCCCCATAATTTAAGAATTTAAACCATAAATAATTAGATTTTTTTTGTCATGGCATATTTTTTATCTGAAAGGTCAAAGGTGAACTTAATTGACAGTAATAATCTTTGGCGCCTTGCTATTAAAATCAAAGTCTGCATGTATCATATCACCTTCTTAAAATAATGGCCCATGTCATTTTTTAACGATTTTTTTTTAACCTAAATCATATTTTCAATGTTTGGTTCAGTTTTTTGTCTTTTCTGAAAAGCCTGAAAAAAATGACTTAGGCCATTATTTTAAGAGGGTGACGAACGTATCCAGACAGACCGGATATAAACAGAACTTAATTGGATGGCGGAAGCATACAACCTCGAGGTGGTAATTCTACTTTTTAAAAAAAAAATACAAAATGGGGCGAATTTATGGGATGCCAAACATCCTGGCCTTTAATTTGCTATCCCATTAAAACACACACACTGGGCACAACATAGACCATTTAAATGAGAGACCTAAATCATCATTATTAAGTTCAGCATCTCATTCTAAAGCCAGTCTCTGGTAGTTCTGCATTTTCTTGATCTGTGATTGTGGTTTCTTCTTTATGCCAGTGCATTCTCTTTTTCTTACGCAGTGGTTTCGGAAGATTATTACCATGCCTTTACATTTACAGTAAGTGCCCGGCTGGAATAAAACGCTAACAAATTACAGTGACTCATCATCAAGTTTAATGTCATGCAGTGAAGCGGGCTGGTAGCCGCTCGAAGCCAAAATCGTGGCGTTAACCAGGAATTCATGCGCGCTACCGTCGCTGGAGTCTAGGGGGAGCGCGCTCGCGGCATTTAAAACTGTCGTATCCGTTGCGTCACTACTACACGCTTCACACGGGGGAGAGTTGAGTTTACAGTCAGGGCACGGAGTGAAAACACACACTGATACACACTGCAAACAGACAAACACACAAGCACTACGGGGGGGGGACAGGATAATGGCGTCTGTGAGTGTGGTGGGGCAGCAGCCGGGTCCGCAGTTCTTCAGGCAGAAGAAAACCATCCTGCCGAGGAAATCATCCTGGGAGATGTTCAGGAGAAGCTCGGGGAGCGGCGAGGGGTATGCGTCTGTCAGTGCTGAGGGAGAAAAAGGAACGGCGGCAAGAGCAGGAATGATGCCCGCTGAAGGATGCGGGGCTCCGTCCGCCCATTCTGCGCCACGTAGCCCGGAGCAGGACAGCGGCAGGGGCACCACCGCCGGGGCACGAGAAAGTCAAAGCGGGCGCATCACTGACGACTGCAACAGTAACATGGACTGTGACTCAAACCACAACACGCGTGGTGGTCGGAGGAGCTCCTCTCTGAAGGGACCGGGAATACGCGAATCGGCGGGGAATGGACATAAAAGAGCGCACCGGCACCGGAGCGCAACGCAAGCGAGACGGGACTCTCTGAACGGAGACAGCGGGCATCAGAGCATCTCCTCGCTGGTTTCAGTTCAAGGGGAAAGCGGCGGTCTTCCGCTGGATCGGGTTACGCAGGGCAGGACCGGAGTCGTGAAGCTGGCTCGTACCGAACCTCACCGCATGGAGGCCTGGTCCATCTTTCCTCAAGGGATGGACCCCCGGGTGAAGACCGAAAGGGGTGAAGGACACCGTTTCGAGGCCAAGCCCGTTAAGCAGGATTGGTGTGACGCCTGTAGCCGGCAGGTCACCGTACAGGCACTCAAATGTCAAAGTAAGTAGTTAAAGCAGGCTACTACAAATGAGTTTCTTTTTCCCAGTGGAAATGAGTGATATCAGACTTATGTGATTTAGGACCACACACTCACTGTATACCTGCTTCATTCACTTGTATGATTACTGCTTTTTTCCTTTTCTTTATGAGATAGCGTGGAACAGGCTGCGCGTGTGACCGCAGGGTGTTTTGACTTAGAGGTCCGTGTCTTGTTTCATGAGCGCAGTTTTATGAAGGGCACATTGTAGCTGGGTGCTAAACTCTGTGTGTTTGTACACAGCCACACACACACACAAAATAGTGCATGTGCTTTTGTGAGTGACAGGGAAGGACATTTCCAAAGAGTTTTCACCACAGGCTGCCAAAATCCTTCCATGGAAAGCCCATTATCTTGTCCTGCAGCTGTGCCTCCCAGAGTTCCCACTCTGCAACCAGGCTCCAAGAAGAAAGGGATGTACTGGTGAAATCCAGTGGAAATGTCTGCTCAGCCACATTTAATAGTGACAACATATTAAATAAATCAGTTTGATGCTGCGGGATGTGAGAATGTGTTCAGAGACAGAAGCAGCATTCGTGTGCGCTGATCAGACTCCGATGATGCCACTCTTACACGCACAGCTCTGTGGCACAAAGTTTGAACCCTGCCAATTTGAGCTGGTTGTGTTGGTATGTGTTTAATGAATGCTGAGCTCAAACCGAGGTACTTTTGTGTTACTCTACATGCACGCATGCATGTGTGTGAGTGTGTGAACGCGAGCGGCTGCTGAGTTGGCATTGTGTCAGCAGTAGTTTGTCACGGGGAGGTTGTGGCTGCAGAGTAGTGTGAGATAGGGCAATCGAAAAGGATGATTAGAAAGTGAGGGAAGAAAGGGAGGGATAAAGAATGAAGCGGGTAAAAAAAACAAAAAAAAAATCCAGCAAAACAAAAAACAAGAAGAAATGAAAGGAGAAAGTAAAGGATGGCAAACAGGGGTGACTGCCAGAGATAGGAATCAGGAGAGACAAAGAGCTAAGAGCAGAGAGAGACGTGAGAGAGGGATGGAGGAAAAGAGCGCAAGTTTGTCCAGCACTGCAGAGCTGTCTGATTTAGTGTGCTATCAGCAAGAGCTCACTGGAGCGAGAGCAGAGAGATTACTGGAGCACACAAACCCTCAGAAACATGCACACACACACACGCAGTTTCTTTACGTCTGAAGAACTTCACTAACTTTTTTTCTTTCCCCCACCCCCCAGTACTCTCTTTATGTCTCAATCTAATTAGCGGTACATCTGCTCCCTTTTCTCAGAAGACATCAGAGGTGAATGCAGTGAACAGTCGTGGGGGTCAGCAGGCAAAGCTAATTTAGGCATTTTAAGGTATTTTGTGGGAAGAAATGCAGCCATAGCTGCCAAAATAGAAACGGCATGCACGCACCCTTCTCCCTGCAAATGACAGGGAGTGAGAGACAGAGGCCCTGCAACCATAAACAGCCATCATTCTTCATCTTTGTCTTATTGCCTTGCTCCCTCTGCCTTCCTTTAATTTATCACCCTCATTCTGTCTGTGTTGGCTTTGTTGCATATGAAGCCTAAACAGCTGTGCAAGCGTGTACCCCTGGGACAGTTGCGGCCTTGCTCCGCACTGGAATCTGTCAATCTAGCCAGAGTTCCCAGTCTTATAGTCTGCTGCTCTGTTGGTGTGCAGGCCTTTAACTTTCCTCTGCTGGCTTTCATCTGTGTTTGTGTTTTTTTTTTATCTTTATTGCTCCTCTTGGGAGATAGTTGAGAATGTGATTTGTGGTAAAGAAATCCCGCTCGGTAAGCTCAAAGACGTTAAACACATATACGAGCCATATGTGACATCAGGCTCCAGCAGAGCACAACATATAAAAGCATAAAATCAACATAGATTGTGATTAGTGTGACAGGCAGGGCACTTATGAGCTGTCTTACTGACAGCAGTCTGCCCCATTAGGAGAACAAAGCCTTCTCCTTTAGCCACTGTTCTCCCATTTGTGTCCAAGTGCCCAAAGCTCACTGTCATATAGACCGAACACATACATGCAGTGCACTTACTTATTATAAAATGCCAGTATAGAAACACAAATACAGAAATGAGTGTGTAGCAGATATATAAATCTATATTCTTACCAGGAGTGAAGGAGGGGAATGGCACCCCCACTAATCTCAGCTCTGGGTGTCTCCAGCTCTGGGATTAATTCTCCAGAGTGGAATCACTGGGATTACAAACAGACAGAGTCAGACGTCAGATTAATATTTAATTAAAGCTTTCAGAGAACCATGCTGCCGTGGCACTAGTACCCTGATATGTTGGATTAGGTCATGTATAAGACATGTGGCACTGGCTGTGGTTACACTGTCCCTTCTCCAAATGGCTGCAATGTTAACCTCTTTGGAGATAATCCCCGAATTTAACATCCAAGCAGCAGGTGGACAATTCACGATTTAATGTAGATGTAAGCCGATTTATGAATGTAAAATATTCCACAGCACACTTTAGGATTTGTTAATGTGTTATCTGGTACCATTATATACCGTATGAGAGGGCTGTGAGAGTCTCAGATGAGGAGATATGAATGTTGACAAATGCAAGAACGCCCTTAAAAATGTCCTTATATTTCTGTATCGTATGTTCAACAACTTTTGCTTTACAAATGACTTCACTGACTGATGGATTTCTCCAGTAATTCAACTATTTTAGATAATGATGTTTTTTAGAGACTGTTCAGGGTGGACGTGTTTGCATGAACAGTTTTTGTGGACTTTGTCATTGGTTAGCCTGTGTGTCTCTGTTCTGTTTGACAAGGTGAACCCCTGAGAGGTCAGTGATCCTCGAATTTACAACAAGCGAAGGCATTGATGAGCATGAGCTCACATACATCTCTGAATTTGTCTTACAGGTAGCCCCGCATAAGCACACAGGCAAACGTACGCTTCATGCCCCATGGCATGCCCGATGTCTGTCTAGGGAATGTATAATTTCCTTAAACTCCATCCTTATCCTACCTCTTCCTGTGGTCCACACAGTGCAGGCCTTGTCTCAGGAACTGTTTCACTTTGGCCCTTTTCACCACTGAAGAAGAAAACATGGGAGGAGGGTTGTGTTAAATGGCTCATAACCTTCTTGTCCATGCATACCGCTGCTGCCGCTCTGCCAGAGCTGAGCTGAATATAGTTTGAACAACACTTCATCCAAAGCATTCTTTCAGAGCTCATGTGTCTAAAGCTGAAATCAAGTCCAATCTGAATACAAAGCTGCTTTGAGTATTGAACAGAGCTCCATGTTCTTTAAACCATTCAACGCTTCTGTTATAATCTATTTTCACTTTCACATTGCTTTTGTTTATATTTAAAAAAAAAAAAAAAGTAAACACAGAGAGGCTTCACCCATCAGGATGCTTAATATGTTTAGCTGTAATAGAACCATATAGGACACGCAAATAAGAGTTTGAGTTTTTTTGCAGAAAGACCTGCGTGGTGTCTTGAGTTCTCCTCACTTTTCATCGCCCCCTCTGCTGTATGTATGCCAGAACAGTGGGGTTTTCAGAGAGGCTATATTTAGGTTGCCCTTGGTGGATACTGATAGCAGGACTGTGTAGGAAGAGGTGGTTAAAGCATAAAGAACCTGACAGAAACACTCTTAAGCCCCTGTTAGGTGAGGCTGATTTGGGGGATTTTGGATTCTAGCAAACACACATTACATCATGGCCAACAAACAAAACAGGCACCTCCGTGAGGAAAAGCAGTGACATGAGTGCAAAACCTTGTTACGTCACACATTTGTGTGTGAATAGCGAGCATCTTTTTCCTTTATGCTGTTCAGATCTATAAGTAGGGCAGGAAGAGAACCCTCAGCAGCACTCACTCTTTCTCTTTCACAGTGCATATTAATAAGCAACGGACTGCGCATCACCGAAACCCACACAAACACCCACAAAGAGACACACACTCACACGCACGCTCTTGAGGTGAAGCATGTTCTTCACACTGACAAGATTCACTATGTCACTGTTGAGGGGTTAGGCAGCATGGCTGACTCACTTCCCCTTCACCAGGCTGTGGAGTTTGAAATCAAGGAGACAGAAAAGTGGGGAGCAGTGCAGATAGCGTCTGCGGTGATGTTTGTGACGTATGACGATGTCCTCAGATACTGAATGAAGTGTGGAAAGTCAGCCACTGAGGGAACAGAAAGACTCCTGTTGCTATAAAGGGAGGAGAGAGAGAGAGAGAGAGAGAGAGACTCAGAGAAGCTAGGTCAGTGATTGTATTTGGGGGTCTCTGTCTCTTTAAGCTGGCTGTTCTTTACTGCAGAGTGTGTGGGTGCTGCAGCAGAGACAGAAAGAGGGAGAGAGGAAGAGAGAGGGTGAGGGAGCAGCGGTGAGAGAAAACAGCAGGACGACAGAGGAACAAGTTGTGCATCTGAGATTCAGGGCTCATGTCCTCACGCTGAGGTGTGACGGCGACCGTTTAGGCGTAGACCAGAGGAGGAACAGTGTGAGGCAAGGAGAGGGGTGAGAGCATTGGGGGAGTGTGTGAGGAGTACAGGTGGAGGGGTGGCAGAGCGTGTGGAGAGGGGGCTGTTTATTCGGAGCGTGGCACCGGTGGCAGAGTGGCTGCGCTGGGATGGCAGAGGGGGGCACTGGGGGGGCTGGCGTTGGTGCAGTCCTCAGAGGGAGAGGGGCAGCCGGCAGCAGGACAGGAGGTCCAGCGAGGGTTACACACACAGGACGGTGCCTGCCGGATGGTGCCACCATGTTCCATCCATGGCACAGATAGCACCTCTCGTCCCAGGGCAGGAGGAGGCAAAGGGGGAGGCAGGGGCTGGGGTCAGATCAGGGGGAGCTGAGCGCGTTAGGGTGGGCAGAACATTTCTTGGCCATGTGTCGCTGTGTCTGGAGGAGGTGACGGGCGATTCGGAAGGTGAGGCTGGTAGCGCCTGCTTCGGTCAGGTGTCACGGCGGCTGGGGCGGCTGCTGAAGAGGCTGCCCAAGTCTCGCTCCTGGAGCGACAGTTTGCGAATCCTCCGGAGATCATCCTCCAACGGATCTCTGCTTAACACCTCAGGTATGGCGATGGCAAAAGATTGTGTACAAGCAGTAAAATCTGGATATGTAATCATAGAACATTGATTAGTTTGGATGGATGAGAAACAGGGGCCAGTACTCTGGAAAAAACGGAAAGATGATGAGTAGACAGGTTGAGCTGGGTTGGCCTCAAAGGTCGGCCGTGGGCCAAAATATTTGTGTATTGTGCACGCCGGTCTGTCTGTCTGTCTTTGAATTGAGCCCATAAGCTCTGTTAGTCTTTGTCAATACCCCTATTGGGTGATCCACCCCCCCCCCCTCGCTTTTGTGTAAGAGCACATAGTATCCAGAGTTTATTATTAACCTACACGTTTTCAATCTGTCTAGAAAATCCTCTGTAAGTCCATTATCATATTGACTTTCATATTTGTAGCAGAAATTTGAGATTCGAGTGAGCCTGCCTGAGGCTTCATGGCATCGATTTTTCCCATGTTTTTCTCCAAATAGAGGACTAATGTATCATCAGCACAAAGTGTGACTGGGGTCAAAAGAGGCAGGGAGTGAAATGGCTGGGTGCTGCAGAATCACTGATTCAGCCAGAGACTGACAGCTGCTGTTAAAAAAACAAAAACTCTTCAGCTTATTTGTGTGTTTATGTTTGGGGGGTGTGGGGGGGGGCGCCCTCCTGTGCGAGCCTGATAAGACCCTAACTAAACATGACTCAGGGAGCAGGTTATCGTTGCCCCACCTGAGTAACGTCATGCTGCAGCCTCAAAATCTTTAGAAACACCGTCAGCAGTACAAGCTGCCACAGACAGATAATGGCTATTTTTGGGTGGTGTTCTCTCCAAGGAAACCCAATTCATCTTTTTAAGAATGAACTGGCCCAATCTGGATTCCTCAGTTTTTCTTCTTCTGCATCTTCAGTCTATATTTATCTGCCAGACAGATGATGCGAGCTGTCTGGGGATTCTTCTTAGATGTTGTAACCTGCTGAGAATATAATAACTAATCTGAAACTGACACAGTTATATAATTATGTCAGTTCTTGCTGCCAGGACTGGGCTGTAATGGAGTGTTGCTGCATATAAAGTGTTTACAAAAAAACTAGAAAAAGGGGCACTCCACCAGTTTTAAACCACATTTTCAGCACTCAGTCTGTGACTCTTAAACTTGAAAATGTAACCCTGCTCGTTTCATCGGAGGTTGAGGTCAGAAGGCTAACGATTTCATTTAAAACAGAAAGCCAAATGGAGGCTTTCTATTGTCCATAAAACATTTTTAAGCATTAGCACAAAACACAGTACACAAAAATATCCCATGCAGTATTACATTTCCAGAGTGCTCCATTAATTTGAGCAATTAGTGGCTTATTAAGGCTTTTGTTGTGCACTTTTGAAAAGTTTTGCCTGAGTGAAGCACAGTTTAATGCAGTCTATACACTGGACATCCTTTGACTGAGGCAGAAGGCTTATTCTTGAATTTTGAAACAGTAGAATGATAGGAAACTACATTTAAAAAATACTTCGGGTCTGCTTGCTTGATTTCTTCTGGAATTTTCATGCATGACGCGAGGATGAAGCTTTGGATACATGACAGATGGGGACATGTGTTAATCAGCTTCAGATAAAGGCCATATGGACATAACTGTACAGTCAATTAGCCTTAAAGTAACTGTATCACATTTAGCCTGTAATACTGAATACCAGTCATAGCATCCATCCCTCCATCCATCCCTCCATCCATCCATCCATTTCCTTCCACTTATCAAATTCAGGGTCACTTCAGGTGGACCCATTTAGGGTTAGGTTAGCATCCGCAACTTTTTATGGAAATTTCCCCTTTTTGCCATATCTGACAGAACTGCTATGGGACCAACGTACATGTGCGAGACTTCATATTTTCTGAAAATGTGCCTTTTTTAATAATCATGCAGCTTAACATAACTTAAATGATGTAATCATTACTCACAAAAATATTCAGCTGTATTAATTTACAGCTCACAGCCCTGAATGAGCCTAAAAAAACAACAAATTAAAACCCACTTCCTGCCTTGTTTGTTTGGCTAATTCTCAGAGCATCTGTAACCTCACAGATGGGAGTTTTGCGAGAGAGGAAGATACACTCTGCTGTGATGAAGATTAAGAATCTCAGTGTGAAATATGAAATCACTGTTTACGCAAATAAACACAGATGTCAAGGGGGAAGAGGGTCAGATTAAATTCAGATTTAGGATGAGATTAGACCTGTTCGGTCATGTCTGGTGGGGCGGCATATGGAGGGTTCGTTTCAGCTGTGATTAAGGCTGGAGATGGAGACAAGTATGAACATGGAAGCGTAATATTTTTATTCCCTCATTTGCTGAGAGATGGAGAACAGCCACACAGTAGGAGAACATGGATAAGTGCTCCAAATCAGCTATGATGGGATCAGACTAGTTAAAGGCCCCCAAAGACCCCAAAGCTACTCTTAAATCCCACAGAGCTCCCTTTAGGTTCATTAGTGTGTTATATCCTTGCCCCTTTTTTATGGCTACCTAACCCCTGTGTGACCCCCTCCATCCTCAGCCAGACTAGGAGTAAATACAATATGCCCCCCCCCCAAAAAAAATCTGGAACCATACAGACATCCTCCATAACCTAAGATAAACTGCTAATCTGTGATTTTACCCACGCCTGTCTCTCCCACACCCACTGTGACAGACAAAAAAAACAAACCACCCACATCCCTTATTCACGAGTTTTGATTGTATACAGAAACATCTCAAATTACTTCAGCTCAAGCTAAAAAAGGACCAGGACATGAACCAAAAACAAATAAAACAAGGGAAAATATCCTGTAGCATCCTCATCCATGACAGTCTGAGTGCTCTCCTTTTCTTCGTTAAACGCGCTGCAACCAAAGCTCCTCCTTCTTCCACACACACTGCTATCGATCCAACTGCAGCAGTGGAAGTTAACACAACCGCCACATATGGATCTGTACCTACTCTACGTCTGACTCCCTTCTTTCCACTGCTCAGAAGGAGCTTTGCAGAGCTGCATCTTTCTCTCTGTCTGTCTGTCTGTGTGCATCATCGGCTCACATCCTTCCAGAAAAAAGCCGTGAGACTGGCATGATGGGGGTTCCACACAATTGCTGGTGAAGGGGGTGTCTGCACATGCATCTCCTGCTATGGAGGAAAACTGGTCTACTATGGTAACACCAGAGCCCTTCTTCGCTTTGAAACAGCACACAGAGACACAGTGCAGAAGGAAGAAATATAATGATGAAAGAATGAGTAGATGAGAGAGAAAGCACCAAAAGAATCACAGCTTTAAAAGTCCAGTGTTTGAACTTTGTTGTTTTTTTTCTATAAGGTAGTTTCCAGCCTAGTTTCAAGTAAAAATATAGAAGATGGCATTTCCTGTAAATATCCCTGAACACAAAAACTATCTAAAATTCCAGCAGGGTGGGAGCTGCATTCAAGTTTAAGCAACTTCTCCATTCAGTAGTCGGTCTAACATGTACTTTCCAGAGAGCAGAAAGTGGAAAACCCCCTCTGCAAGTCCCAGCGAGGATCTCAGGACTGATAGGGTCTCTTTTTGCATTCAACCACCATTAGAAAATTCACCCGAGAAAAATGCTGACACTTTCCCTACTTTCTATTTCACTTTCCTAACTGTGCCTGCATCAGCACGCTCGTACGACCTTCAGAAACCTCCTGGTTCACCGGATCTGCCGCTACATGTTTTCCACCTGCTCATTAGCGCTCATCTGAAGGAGTCACATGTAATACTATGCTAAGACACACCAGCATGCCAGCAGACACACACAGCTTTATGTACATACAAGAAAAACCAGAGTTGGAGCAATACCCAAAACACTGGATTAAAGAAGGCGTTGAACCCTGCACAGGAACACTTGTGAGAATATTTGATCCAAAATGCTGAAATGCCACTTTCCTTGTGTGTTTATTTATGTGAGGCATGCTATCAGCGTGGGAACAGTGTGGAGTATAGGTGTGCCATATCTTGCTAACAGCTGTGTATCATGTAGGTGTGGAGCAGGGAAAGGTTGCCACCCTTGAGATGTGGCTCTGTTTTCCTTTTAGCATATCCTAGCCTTAGAGTTACTTATCAGAGAAAAGGGTGAGGTCCCTTTTTAAGACGTTACCAACCAAAAGCAACAGTGGTTTCTGCACGAGCAGAGCAAACCTAGCCAAATGTAGAGGGAAAAGGCGCAGCGCACGAGCCAGAATGTGGATGGAGGGGGTGAATGAAGGAAAGCAGGACAGGAAAGGAGTTTCTCTTTTTCCTTCCCCAGCGTGCTTCCTTTCTATCTCTCCTTCTCTGCAGTGACCTCTAAAGTGTCACGAGCAGAGCATCCCTTATCTGAGCTCTCCTCTCGCGTCGACACATCCCTCCTGCCGGTGACGTACTGACATCCCTCTCTCTGCTAAAGCTGAGCACATACAAACTGTTTAGAGGCCACCACAGAGAGGCATCTGTGACCTCTAAACTGTCACGAGAAAAGTTTTCTCCCACATGACCCAGCTTTGGAAGGCAGGCCCGCTGTTTTCCAGTGCCTTTAATTCCCAGACAAGCTTTTTACAGTGTAATAATGTGAAGTTGCTAACTAATTTTCCAATAAAAAACACTCCACACACAGCAGCGAGCCTTTGTAATTAAAGCTCTCCTACCACCCCTCTCTTTAACAGTGGTCATTAAGAGGCTTGTTACTATGGTTACTGATGCTGAGTGTGAGAGACGCAGTGGTGCCCCCCCCCCCCCCGAACAGCAGACAGAAAAACAGCAACTGGACTCAGCACGGCTGACTCATTCAGCAGTAGCTCCAGCAAAAAGGTGCAACAGAAAACAATATATGCTGATTTAAAGGAAGACATTTAGTATCGTGCTCAGTGCATGTGGCCCACTGTGTTTCATATAAGAAGCTTTCCTGCTTGAGAACCATAAAAGGCATCTGACTCAGAGCTTCCTCAAAATGCAGTTCTCTCTTTGTCCATGCAGCTTTATAATAAATATTTCTCTTTCTTTTTTTTTTTTTTTATCCTCTTGTGTGGATTATCTCACCGGCCGAGGAGAAGTGAGATCTGAGCCTGCGCGTCACGATGGGAAAGCCTCTGACCACAATAAAGTCAGCAACGCACAAACAAGCAGACGCTGACATATGTGGAACCACCTAGAAATTAAAGAACAGTGGACTATTTTTGGGACATTTTAGGGGAAGCAGTTCAATCTATTCTTTTCTAGCTGGGCAGTCGATGGGAGTTGACCAGTTGCAGCACTGGCAGCATTTGTTGCCCTTAAATGGAACACGCCCAACCATTGTTAGAATACATTAAAACTGTGTTACATTATGTATTTGATTTCTAATGGATATGATAGGCTCATTATGGATTGACTAATGTATTTCCACTAGAACAGAGTTTGCTTCTCTGGCTGTAGTATTAATATTATGCCAACCAACCAAATTAGATTTCGATGACCCTTAAATCTGTCATTATTGGCTAAACTTGCTTGATTACAGCACGTATTCAGCTATCAAAATATGTGGCTTTGTGCAGCTTGTGTTTTTCCTGAATCCATCATCCATCCATGTTCTTCCGCTTATCCTTTTCAGAGACGGGGGGTTGGGGTGGTTGGGTGGGAGTGTCACAGCTGTCATAGGGCGAGAGGCAGGGTACACCCTGTACAGGTCACCAGCCTGTCACTACACACCAACATACAGTCTCCTTGCAGTCACATGCCTCATGAGCTGTGAGTCTGCTCTTAGCCACTAGATGGAGCCAGATTTCTGTGTGAATGGCTCTTTTGTATGACTACCCGTTTGATTAAGTCAGAAGTGGGTCTCATTTATAACTTACATGCGACTAATCAGCATTTCACACTTTCACAGGGCCACATTATTAAATCACTGTCTGATTTAATTCACTGCTGTTCCCTCTTTGGTTCTGCCTTTCTCTGCGCTCTTGTCTGACTGATGTTTTTGTGATCAACAGACTGCAGCTACACATGTCACCTGGAGTGTAAACGTAAAGTAGAGATCGACTGCAACAAGAGGGACAGAGAGCCAGAGGAAGCTCCTTCTCCCAGAGGGCACAGCTCCTCCACAGCCCCTCAGTGCAGGGTAAGTATTTAAAAAAGATATTAGAGGAAATGAGCACCATTTTTAGGGGTATAGAGGAATGGTAAGCACTTTGCGTGTGCTGCAGAGGTGTACATGAGTCAGGACTGGAAGAGTTCATTTTACTGCATCTCTCTGTGCCTACACTTTTACATAACCATCCTCCACTTTGACTGCATGCAGTCTCTCCTTGGCTTTCTACTTATGAATGTATTTATGCACTCGTTTGCTTTATTTGGTCACTGAATGTTCCCAGGACAGAATATGCTACGTCACATTAGCATCTGTCTCACTCCTTCTCTGCTGTCTGCTCTCCCACTTTCTCCTCCATTTGCTTCTCTGCCCCGTCTCTCCAGCAGTACAGCTTCGCTTCATTCAAGCCAGGGTGGGACCTGATGCCCTCCCTCCCACGTTGTTTAATGAATTCATTAAGTGCTTTTAGTCGTATTGACCACTCAAAGGGCTTCACATGTTCACTCATTCACACACCCATCAAGCACTTTATCTATCACACACACACACACACTGATGATACATCATGGGGAATTTGGAGTTTAGCATGTTGCACAAGAGCTGTTTGACATACAGACAAGAGGAGCCAGGGAGCCACTGACCTTCCAGTTAGTGGATTTGCCTTCACCACAGTGCTGACTAAGCCTGTGTACAAGAACCTCATTTATGACATATCTGTGGAAAAGCTCCCCTATCTATTATCAGTTTTTTATATGCTAATGGAATATATATTTTTTTAATCCATGGATGATGGTAAGTCAGTAACCTAAATAAAGAAGAAGTGAATTGTTTTGAACATTAACATAAACTTGAAACTCACAGATTCAGCTTTCAGCCATGTTTCCATATTCTCCTTCTGTACAAGCCACGAGGCATCCAGTGATACAGTAGTTATGTAAAATTCATCCTCAAAATAGTGCCTCACTCTCTTTGTGTAAGCACATGGTTGTGTTTAGGGACCTATAAGAGCGTGAGTCTGCATGCTGCATTTGGCATCCCGGCCACAGTCACCCACACAATGTGCTACACACACACACACACACACACACACACACACACACACACACACACACACACACACACACACACACACACACACACACACACACAGAGTTACAGTTATCATGCAAAAAAAAAACCCTGGCTAACCAGGCAGGCCTGCAGCAAAATGTTGGCAGCTCCTCTTAAGCCCCGAGGCCATATAATGCAAAATGAGACCCCTGGTATTGTGCCAGGTAGTACTGTTCTTCTAGAGAATGTGAGCAAATGCACACAGAATAACACAATCAAAACAGCGTCAACAGAATTGGAGCAAAGTGGGTTTGTTGTTTGCGGCAGTAGTTCTTGCTCTTTATTCATTTTTCTTTCAAAATCTCAGAGCTAGGCAGCACAGTGGTGCAGTGGTTAGTATTGTTGCCTCACAGCTAGAAGGTCTGAGTTTGAATCCACCTTGGCCTGTCTGTGTGGAGTTTGCATGTTCTCCCTGTGTCTGTTTTCCTGTTTCCTCCCGTAGTCCAAAGTTACTGGGTTAGGTTAATTGGTGATTCCAAATTGCCCATAGGTGTGTGTGTGTGTGTGTGTGTCTAATGGTCTGTCTCTCTGTGTTATCCCTGTGAGAGGCTGGTGACCTGTACAGGGTGTGCCCTCCCTCTCGCCCTGTGATAGCTGTGTTTCTTCATCTGCCTCAGCGTCCTCTGTCCAGCTACATATGGCAAAAATAATGACGTAATTTTTTGTATTAATTTTATGCTTAGCCTCCGCAGCTCTTGATTGTAGTCAGTGATAATGAACTGTCAGTATTAAGTGATGATGCTGGTTTTAGGAGGATGTGAACTCAGTGACTGAGGTCTTTCTCTGTGCACATTCTGGTGTGTTATGAACACAGTGTCTTGTATTGCAGATTAGAGGAGAGCTGACACTTCATTTCCTGCAGCCCCCTTTCTCCTTTTCTTGCTCTGTTTTATAACTGTAACCGTGTGTGCGTGGTTGGTACGAGTCCTTGTTGTGTGTGCATCAGCAGAAATTGATCGCGCAGACTGCCGCAGTCACACAAAGGATCAGCACGCTGACCAGGTTTCATCGACTTGAACCCAGCAGGAATGTTATTCACGGCACATACGTGTGTGTCAGTGTGTGTTTGAGTTTGTGTGTAGCACCCCCTGCTAGCTGTCTTTTATAGTCATTACACTGATGGAAGTGGGGAGCAGAGTCGCAGGTAGTCAGTCATCGGCTGACTTAAACCTGGTGAAAAAACACCCAGTGAAAGGGTGACACACTGTAAGTGCATGCCACAGTTGTCCTGAAGTGTAAGCTTACTTGTGTGATTTTAAAATCATGCTGCATGCACTGGAACATCAGACAGATGCGCTCATCAATCTCAGCAGTGATGGGCATCGGCTGCTGTTTGACAAGGGGGTCACTACCAGAGTCAGAGGGCAGGCTGTAGGGTCACTCTGAGGTTAGGGGTCACAGTAATCTCCATGCTAAGGGCAATCATTCTTCATTTTCTTTCTCTCTCCTTGGGCACCAAAAGCCAATCCCCTCACCAAAAAAACAGCAATGGTAGTGCACTTAGTTTTGTAATATTGTATCTGTCTCCGCCTGCATTTGGTGCTGACAAATTAAGAGTCCTGATTTTGGCACGGACCTTCTTAAAAGTGGCATTTACTGTGGTTATGATGGTTTCCAGTCAGCCGTTGCACACTGCAGCTGAACGTCAGTTGCAGAGCAGCCATCTTGCCCAGCGTCTGTGCAGCTTCCTGTTTGTGCTCCTTTTTTTGTGTGTCACACAGAAGCTATGGGGCTTCATATCTCTCACCCATCAGCATTTCTCTTTCTATTTACGCATACCTCTCTTCTGTGAGAGGAAGTGGCCATGCTTTGCAGGGTGCAGTCTCTGACAGGAAGAGAGAGAGAGAGAGAGAAAGAGTGGAGGGAGAGAGAAGGGGGAGGGAGCTTGCAGGCTGATAACACGCTCAACCACAGATGGTTGAGCAAGGTTGCAAGAGAGTGAGGTGGTGAAGCTGGTGCAAAGACAGGCTGAGAGAAGAGGGAGAGGATAAGAAAGAGGGAAGCTAAGTGTGAGGATTCTGGTAGTATTGCCAAAGCGATGGAAAGGAGAGGAGAGAGGAGGTAGTACGGGATCTGTGAGCATCTTGTTTCTCCAGTCGAGAGATCTGCTGCTGCTATTTACTCAAGACCCCGGGGACGGATGGATGCTTACACAAATAAATACCAGCATAATTGACTTGGTTCTGCATGAGGGACTTAAATTGAACGCTCCTTCGTGTTGGGTCTGTACAAAGACACAGAGCAGGACTAAAGCAGGATGTGGTATTGCTTGCATTCGTGCCTTTATGAATGTGTGTTTGTGGGCATAACAGGTGCTCTCAGGTGAGCGAGGCTAACTTGAAACCAACCTGTAAACTGACTCCCATCACACCACCGCGTGCCTACGTTTGTGTGAGAGGTAGCTGCAAACTGTGCGTAAATATCTCTGTATGTGTAGCTGAGAATGCCCAGGTGCGTACACAGCACGGCCTGTTTGTGACATTCACACACACACGCATGACAGGAGGAAGTGACACGTCTGTGCTCGCGCTTGCATTTCCTGGTCCTCTCTCCGGTAGCTATACCAAAGTGCCGAACTGGAGCCGAGTTCACCTGTTTCGCCCTCAAAAGTGGGATTTAAAGCCTCTGGATGCATCAGCGCAGGAGTGCGGACTTTTTCTGGATGAGTAAAGGACAGTTGTTTGCGTGTAGACTCTGACTGTGACCAAGTGTCACTTCAAGAAAACCCATCGCTTCCTCAAGCTGTCAACGTGCTGCTCTGGTGCTCTTCTGGTGCCAGTGGCTGTCCTCGGACCTCTCCATGACCGTCAATACAGTGCTGACCCCCTCCATGACTAGCAGTAACAGCATGAGCAGTGGGTACTGCAGCCTGGATGATGAGAGCGAGGACTTCACTTTCTTCACGGCCAAGACCTCGTTCTTCCGCAAGCCCAAGCAAGCAGCTAAGGTACAGAATCAGGACTGCGCTCGACCTGATAATTGAAATTGTAATATCAGAACTCAGATGGATAAGATGGCTGGTACTCCAGTGGTGCTGCCAGACGAACTCTACTGTACCTTATATATATATTTATATATTTAAAAAACACTTTCAACAAAAAAAGCAGAAGTCAGGAGAGGAAGCGGTGTCATTTGTGCAAGCTTAAATATGCCTCTAGGTGTGTGTGTGTGTGTGTGTGTGTGCGCGCGTGCACGCACGTGTGAGAGAATGTAGGAAGGGGTTACCGTAATACATCTGCATTGTTCAACACTGATCTGTTGGCTTGTCGGGTTTGCTTGTTTTTAAGCTACAGATTCCATAGAGGCTTCTTCTCTACAGTGTGGGAGGGGAGAGGTGCCCATAGAAGCAAAGCTGATACTTTTGCACTAGAGCGAGTGTGTGTATTGTGCGTGGGTAGGTGTGTATGTGTACTACTTAACTGCACTTTCCTAGTTACCATAGCAACTCATTGCTGGTTTTGCTGGCAGTCTTCACACTTCCTGAGATTTAGTTTAGCTCTACTGTACATTTCATGACCTCATTGTGTAACAAACGATAAGTACAGTTAGTTTTTTTTTTTAAGTAGTACTTGAAAGGGAAAGTAGTACTGTGAATACTGCAGGAGAAAAAGAGAAAAGAGACTCAGGAAGTGGGAGACAGACTGACAAACCAACACAGACAGTTGGGTTCATGTAAAACATGCTCGGCCCCCTTTTTGCTGTCCTTGCCTTTGGTGTCTGACTTGGAGAAGGTATAATCTCTGAATAATTGACCAGCTGTGTTGTCAGGGTGTGGAGTTAGGGTTGCAGCCAGGCTGACACAGAAAGGTATTGAGGACGACTTGTCTGACCTGAGCGCAGAGAAGCTGCCAGCTGATTGAGACCGGTGACCCTGACACCACACGGCCAAGAAATAATGTTTAAAATATAATGTAGCAGCACTTTTAGCTATTGAACATGTAGGGAACAGCTCTACATACCCCAAAGACATTGAATTGTGCTCTTGCAGTAATAGTAGCCCTGTGGGGCAATGCATCTTTAAAGAGCAAAAGTGCTGTGTTCATCCCCGTGTTTGAATATGGAAAAGAGGTATGCAAAGATCTGAGCTGCATCTTGTAAATAGCTTGTGCTTATGCTCGCACGTGTGTGCGTGTGAGAGAGAGAGAGTACCACTGTACTGGAGGTATATGCCATTCTCTGTTATAGTTCAAATAAATGAGTCATATCAGTTTCAGCCATAACAAACAGTGATTCTCAAAATGGGACTCACAAATCTATAACCTTCTATCCAGATGCAAACCAGTTATGCTAATAAAACAAGAATATTGCATCTATTTCTTCCTCCCATGTTATCTTAGCCAATAGAAACTCAGATATGATTTTGACACGTCATGTCAAACTGTCATAAAATCGCTCACTTCTCTCAGGGTGCAACGACTTGTTCCTGCTTTTATGTAGCTTGGCTTGTTAGCCACAGCAATATTTGATCCAGTCCGCAACATCAACGCAAGCAATGCTGAAATCCAAACCAAATCATGTGCTACAACAGGCACCTTACAAGATGCTGACACTCTTTGAAATGTTCCCTCCTTTTATTCGGGCCTCAGTTATTGCACAGGTAATTGCTGCATGCACTCCACGATGCAACAAATAAAAACTAAGCTAAAAGCCAACACTACAAGAGTCACTGCATTAGCATCCCAGTGAGACCACAAACAACATATCGCGCTGTCGCCACCATAAATAGCTGAGGTTTCATTCATTGTAAAGAGTGCAAGAGTAAAGATTATTTTAATGCTGGTGCTCAAGTGTGTGCGTGCATACTCACACACAAAGCTGCACCGCTGGCAGCGATGGCACACAGCGCTCTCTGGGCTGTGAAATAGAATCAGCATGCGCTTCTCCTTGACACCTGACCCAGTAAAGACAGCGTTCCCACACGAACTGTGGCGTTTATGCACACGTGTGTGTGTGTGTGTGTGTGTGTGTGTGTGTGTGTGTGTGTGTGTGTGTGTGTGTGTGTGTGTGTGTGTGTGTGCATGCGCACGCATTTTATTTTCACAGGTGCGTGTAATTGTCAAACACAATTTTTGTGTTGTTGTGAAAGCTCTCATCATCACATCCACAGGTTAAATCTGCAGGTTCAGGTTTAAAAAGGTGCTCAGGTGATACACACACACACACACACACACACACACACACACACACACACACACAGGTTTGGAACGTGGCTTCATATTGACTGCTTTCCTGTGAGGTCTCAAGCAGTCACACAGCCTCTCTTGTCCAATTTCATCAGATTGAGAGCAACAACACTTATTTGTGTCACCCTGGAGGGATTCTATGTGTGTGTGTGTGTGTGTGTGTGTGTGTGTGTGTGTGTGTGTGTGTGTGTGTGTGTGTGTGTGTGTGTGTGTGTGTGTGTGTGTGTGAGACCCTTATGTAACTGTCATGTATGAGCTGCTGCATTTTGCTGCATTCTCAATAACACAGTAAACCAGATAACATGGCCTGTATCTATGTCTCTCACCAGTGCCCTTAATATCAGACAGTGACAGTGATTTCAGTGAGTGTGCTTATTGCCACAAGCCTATGCTTTTTAGGTACAGTTGCTTTAGCTGCATTCAGCAAAGAGGACATTTTTTGAGGATTACCCATCTCTTCAGTGCTGTGAGCGGGCTGTGAAAATGAAGTCAACAAGTCAATGAAATCCACGTGCAGCAAGAGCTGATTGTTTCATGCGATCAGATAACTTACATTATGTATGCATTAGGTAATGGAAGTGTGTTTTGCAGATTGACTGAGAGACTTTAAAGCACTTACAGTAGATCCAAAGATATCTATGTAATGTATAGCAAAACACTTAGAGTAGCTCTGGAGCTGATAATCTGCTGCTTTCCTGTAATGTGTCTGCAGACTGTACTCCGTGCGCCTCCGTGACCTGGTCACAGTCAGGACTTTGCTGACCTCCCAGGGGCGAAAACTGTACTATTGTCCCGCTCTATTGTCCTCTGATCACTCTCACTGGTGTGCAGGCAGGGCAGGGAACATTTCTGATACATTTATAAACTCACATACAAACGCAGGAATTCCTGTGAGGTTCTTTTCATTTTGTTGCTTTCCACTCGGAGGAATTCTTTATACAAGTCAGCTCCTCCATATCCCTCAAACTCCTTTCCTAACCTTGGATTGCACAACACGCTCTTTATTTTATTTATATTTTTATGAATGTGGCTAGGTCAATAAACTCAGTGGCTTTTTGTGGGTCTTGGGAGATACAGAACAGAAGGCTGTAAATTCTGTTATGACAGAGATGCTTACATTTATGCATCCGGATATGAGGAAAATACACTTCTGTTTGTAAGCTAAATAGTAAGCATCACCTTCAGTCTCTGCTGTACTGCTGCAACTTTGGCATTTTACATGATATTGGGTTATAATTGCATAGAGGAGTGCCTGATGAGAAGCACGGAGCAACCGAAAGAAAAGCCCCCCAATTCTTGCTGTTTTTACTCACACAAAGACATATCTCTCCAAAGAGCAGTTTGAAATCTACATTGAATTGTTATGCAGTTCCAGCCAGAATGAGTCCCTTATGCATGCTATTTGTTGCCATTAGGGTGCACACACACATCCATTTATTGCATTTGAATTGAAAGAAGCAGTGACTTCATCTTTCAACCTGAGGACTTCCCTCCAGAAACGACAGCTGCATCACGGCGGCGCTCTCTCTCTCTCTCTCTCTCACGCAAACACAGGCACACACGGTATTTCCCTCCCGCTGCCCCGGAAAATGCAAACGAACAGTAGAAGAGGGGAAAAAAAGCTATTGTGAGATAGAGAGGATGCATTCAACTGTACTATAAATAACCTAGTCAAACTCTGTGTTGCTAAGGCTGGCTCAGCAGCCGCTCTTTCATCACTCCTTACCCCTTCTTTTACCGCCTCTCTCTCTTTTACTCCCCCTCGTCTCTCACCTTTCATTGCCTCCTTCCTCTCTCTCGCTCTCATCCTTATTCACAAAGGGAAATGACTAAGAGGGAGGGAAAGCTGTCAATATTCTTGTGCTGCGATGCTGAATGTGCGATTAGCTCCATTCATAACATTTCCTGTCCCCGTGTAAAGCTGCCTGGTGTAACTGCGCTTTAGTGCGTATATGAACCCCATCAGTCGCAGTCAGAGAGTCAGCTTTTCTGTGTGAGGATGGCAAAGATGGAGGACAGGATAATATCAAGAGAGACCACCCTGCAAGATCTGGCCTAGATTCTGTTCAGTCTTATTTTGAGCCAAGCGTGACACCCACTAGGTCTGCAAGTCACTCGTCAATCTGTGTAGAGGGTGAAAGGGTTTCTCCTGATTCTGGCTTATCTGTTCAGAAACTTGAGCAAAGGCTATTAGACCATTTGTTTTTGAGGACAGATTGAAGCAGCACCATGTGCTGGTTAGGATAAAACACTCCTGCTACTCATGGCAGTGGTGCAGTGCTGATAATTACTCTTTTTTTTGCCTCACAGCAGAATGAAGCAAAGGAAGAATTGGAGAGAGCGACAAAAGAACTGTCAGAGGAAGACGTGCGGGCCAAGATTGAAGAGTATAACGCTCAGGTCACGGAAAATGGAATGAAATGGGTGAGGGTTTTTAAAAAATTTTTTATAATGTTGTAAATGGTGAATAGAACTGTTCAACATCAAACCAACAATGAAACAAGATTATTTTAACTTCCTTTTTTTATATAAAAGGAATAGATGACGTCAAATAAGTAGCTCCAGCCAGCAGTAGCATTGATTAACTTAGCGCACAGGTGCAAACACTTCACACCTGGCACCATCCAAAGGTAATGTTCCTGGTCTGCAGCTTCACAAGCATAGCCAGGCTCCAGGAAGTGGCCGCTGCTGGCGAGAAACATTATTCGCATGAAGTATGCAAACAAGATCAAACATGTTAGAGTGCTTTCGAGTTGCTGGTGGGTGTATTTTGTTACTTTTGGAAAGGCCCGTTTTTATGCAGATCTTTCATAAATAACTGCTTGATCAAGTTTTTCTCTGAACAGGAATTCATAACTGTAACTTTTTTCACATTTTCACATTTTCACTGTGTCTATAAATTTAAGGATGTTACACCACCGAGATCATAAACAGGCTCATTGGGCTGCATTTTGTCTGCTGTATTCTGTTATCTTGCACACATTAATGCAGAACTCTTCCCTCTGTGCGCCCCAGGCTTCAGACGGATCTTACACAGGCTTCATTAAGGTCCACCTGAGGCTCAGTCGACCAGTCACCGTCCATGGCTTGGACCAGGCGGGGTCAGAGGCCAGCGGCCGCCTCCGAACACCGTCAGAGGAGCAGGAGGCAACAGACTGTGGGCATTCTGAGAAAAGAACATCCTTCTATCTACCATCCGACAGCGTGAAGCAGCTCCACATCAGCTCTCAGACCACCACCGGAGAGGTCATTAAGGGCTTGCTGAAGAAGTTCATGGTGTTGGATGATCCCCGCAAGTTTGCGTTGTACAGGCAGACGCATCGCGACGGACAGGGTGAGGACAACACACGTAGCCGCTGGCTCGCGTGTTTTGCGGACAAGTAACCGGTAACATCAACAGTATGTTTGTCTTCTTGCAGACCTGTTCCAGAAGCTTCCTCTGTACGAGCGCCCTCTTCTTCTGAGATTGATTGCAGGCCCGGATACAGAGCAGCTCAGCTTTGTCCTTAAGGAAAACGAGACCGGAGAGGTGGAGGTGAGAAAGCACAGAAACATACATGCTTGTGGTTAAACAGGCAGGTTTTACATTTTACATCTTTATAAGTTTATTTGGCAAGGAAGGGTTGTTTAATAAGCTGCTGAGGCAGTATACTGTTTTAGATATTCACAGGTGCCAAGTACCAGAATAATATCAAGTGTCTGCAGGAGTATTATAAATTGTCTCCTTTCATTTTCTCCTTTAATCCCACAGTGGCACGCATTCTCAGTCCCCGAGCTTCAAAACTTCCTGGTAATCCTTCAGAAAGAGGAGGCGGAGCGCATACGAGCAGTGGAGCAAAAATACGCCGTTTACCGAAATAAACTACAGCAGGCCCTCCAACGACACGCCCCCTGACCCCCCCCCATCACCCGCAACATCATGACTTTAACCCAGGGAGAGACTGACCCTTTGAACCCTTCGAAATCTGTTCAGAGAGCGGAGCTCGAGCTGAACTTGTCTTTGAGCTTCAGATATACACGCAAACATGCGCACATGTCACACGTGGTTGCATAGCCTTTCTCAGGACGCATACGAGCCCCTCCCACCACCGCAGCCACCCATACGTTGCCTCCCTGTGAAGAGGATCGGGAGTCAAAAGCACTGTAAAAAAGCTACAGAGTGTGTGCTGTCTTCTAGCTGATGAGACAAGTAGTGCCAAGGACACATACACACACACACACACACACACCCATGCACACAGAGAAAAAGTTCTGTACTGTAACTTGAGTTGAGACCGATATGAATAAGTGGTGTTTGTAAAGATTCCCTCTTCTTCTGCTACTGCTGCTGCTGCTGCTACTGCAAGTGTTACTTATGCATGAGTCTCTCAGCTCATCTTCCCTGCACATAGAGTTAGGATTAAAACAGAAGGCATGATTACTTTTTTCTGCATCACGCTGGGATGGAAGGACAATCATACCATGTTGTTCCTGGAAATGATGTATCAGTTATCAGCAGATGTACTATTTTTTTTTTTTTCTGGATTTGAAAGGGAGGTATTTTAGGGTTGGAGCTGAAGTACTGGAAATCTGTGCTTCTCCATAACAAAGGGTGGGAATCAGAATGAAGGAAGCGCTTGTTTTGAAATCTCCGAACAAGCATAAGAAAGTGAGATCCATTTTCTGCTTTTTTCTCAGGGAGCATGTATTGGGAACAGAGAAAATCTAAAGGAGGAAAGATAGACCTGTTCCTCCTAGAACAACCTTATTTTAGCCCCTGTTTATCTGTTCTTATGTGCTAACTTAAACGTGTAAAGACTTGAAGACATATGTAAGTCAGGTGCTTCTTCAATCACGGCACCCCACTCCATGCTCCTCCAAACACGCGCATAATCCCAACCTGTTCCAAGATGATAACTGTGATATCATTTCCAGTTCCCCCTCTTACTTTAAAGCCCAATCAAACTTGCATGAATTCCACTTGCGAACTGCATGAACCCCACCTGCGGAGGAAGCCTACCGAGGGAGGCAACCCACAAACCTTTACGGATACACTTTACGTACACTGTTGGGGTTGCATTTAAATGTTACAGGAATTTTACACCAAAGCTTCGAGGAGCACATCTAGCGAGATGATTTTAAAGGGATTACAGACAAAAGTTTGTTGAATTAAAGATGGTGTATGTAAAAAAAAAAAAAAAGATTCTGTTTTGCACATAGATGCAGGTCACTGAAAGGCCCACACATGTGGGGCTGGGCATGCATTTAGGCTTTCTTTAATCCCCCTGCCTCCAACCTAAAAAAAAAAAAAAAGGAAAGAAAAACATATAAAGTTCATAAACATGGCTATGATGTACCAATGATGTGTTTGCAATGCATATGTATTATGTAGACACTGGAAAAAGAGTGACAAGATTGAACTTTGTTGTTATTATGAATATTTTGGGGTATCATTCCTACTGGTTGGTGTGTGTGTGCGTGTGCGTGTGTGTGTGTGTGCCTGCGTTCATTTGAGGCGATGAGGCTAACGTGAGTAATGTTTTAAAATGAGTGTGTGTGTGTGTGTGTGTCATCAGCGCGCCCTCACTGGGCCTCGCCTGTGAAGCATTGAGTGCATCCTAACTGCAGATTAGCAGACTGAGTGTGTGCATCACAGAATACATTCAACAAAACTCTTCACGAGTTTTTGTTTGGTTTTTTTCATTAATTCCATAAAAGTACTGATACTTGAGGCCTGTTGTCCATGAGCACATGCTTCTCCCTCCCTCTCTCTTTTTTTTTCTTTTTCTTTAACCACCACCACCCAAAGCCCGAGCTGTTCCTGCTGGCAGTGCCTTTTGTTTCATGTGCCCCTGTGAGTCTGTGTAAGGTGTGTTTCAGCACACAGGTGCCTGAGTCATGCGTGTGGGTGTTTTTGCATGTGTGCAAAACCCGTGTTCCTTGGGTGGTGCTGCTTCTCTCATTTTTCTCTCCTGTCCTGTAACACTCATGTCGTCCCACCAAACCCTCTGTGGGAATGTATGTTTGTGTGTGTGTGTGTGTGTGTGCACGCGCGCGTGTGTGTGTGTTATTTATTTCACAGTTCACACCATCCACATTGTTATTATGTAACAAATGTGGAGACCTGATGCTTTTTTTTTTGCAATTTACTTTATTTGAAGACGTGTGTATATCAGTAGAACTGTACAGAATATGAATAATAAAAAGTAAATTCCTTTATTGAAATGTTTGCATTTGTTCATGTTTTTATTTAAAGCAGAGCAGTTTAAAACATTTCAGAGCACAATCTTATAATGTGAAAGCAAGACTTAAATGCTTTATTGCAGCAAGTTGTCACGTTGTGATACAAGAGAGATATGTGTACAAAAACCATACAGTCCTTAACAAATTTATTAGGCCGCCACCCAGTGTAAGGTTTATGCTTAAATTAACAGTACTGGTAATAAGCAAAATCATTTTTTATGTTTCTGTAGAGGTTAATCCACCAGTGTGTGCAAGCTCTTTTTTATTTTTAATCCTAAAATATTACTTTTTTAAATACCATTTTCTAATTTACTGTTTTACAAAAAAAGCTAAAAAAAAATATGAAAGCACATTATTATTTTTTTAATAAGATGCCACATTGCAGTTATTTACGTGCATTGCTGAAGAGAAAAAAATGAGCTTTAGTCATTGAATTTTATGCTTGATTCATTCCCGACTTCTCAGAGAAGTCCAGTGTGCCGGATTAAAAGGGAATTTTTTTAGTTTAAACATCTTTTTGACAGATTTCTAAAATATTTGTGCTTTCTTGTTTTTATGACAGGTGGTCTAATTATTAAGCCCTGTATACAATTTAAACGTAAACACACGTCATACAAAGGCATATTACACCTGTTCACCAATTACAAACAGCACGTGCAGGAGTAATTACAGATACATAAAGTCTTTTAAAATGGTAACGTTAAATCAGAGAATGTGTCTCTTTCCAGGCAGTGAATGAGAAACAGGACTTTTTTCTTTTTCATTTTCAATGCAGACTAATAAGAAACAGGACAAGATTGGAAACAAAAATATCTATCTATCTATCTATCATAGAGTGCTATAAATGCTATTAATGTATTAAAAATGATTTACTCATACTGAGTAAATAAGGAAACTATTGCAAATGTATCTTTAACATCATCATTTTGAACTTTAATGCACGAGAAGGTAAAGTGGTCCTGAGTTCTGATAAAAATATTTGTGTAGCCCTAAATTGTCCATCTATCCATTCTCTTCTGCTTATCCTTTTCAGGGTCGTGGGGGGCTGGAGCCTATCACATCTGTGATAAGGCGAGAGGCAGGGTACACCCTGGACAGGTCGCCAGCCTGTCGCAGGGCTAACACAGAGAGACACACAACCATCCGCACTCACACCCAATTCCTAAGTGAATGTCTTTGGACTGTGGGAGGAAACCGGAGTACCTGGAGAGAACCCACGTAAACACGGGGAGAACATAGTGGATTTGAACCCAGGACCTTCCTGCTGTGAGGCAATAGTACTAACCACCATGCGCCACCAGCCCTAAATCCAAAGTAGTGTAAAAACAGATCTTTTAGCGCCCCCTCCTGGCAGATTTGTGGACATGCAGAGTCAAACTTGTTTCCAATGACAAACAGGTAACATAAGAGGTAACTGACCCTGAGCACCGGCTGACCGCGGCAGCATAGTCTCTCTTAAGAAGAGCAAAAAACAAAAAGAAAAAGATGTTACTACAGACTCAGAAACTCTGAGACAATCGTGTGAATTGTTAGTGGGCGTAAAAGATCAGGGTTGGTATACAATGCATCACTGCTGACTAAAGTGAGATTAAGACTTGTCCTGTGAGCTGTCACTTGAACCTGAATCAACCTGTCACAGAGTACTTGGAAGAGTTTTGACTGTGTAATACTCCAAAGTGTTTGTAAATGCAGATGGCATCAAGTTAACTTCCTTGCAGATGAAAACAAGTTAAAAATGATTTTTTTAAAAATACAACTAAGAGCTGTATTTTATCAACCTGCTCAGCAGGTGAATAGTTGTGTGTTTTGCTGTGGGAGTTAAAGCATGTTTTTGAAAACTGTGATTTTTCATCTAAGGGCGTGACCTTTGTGGGGAATTTCGATGTTCCGCCATGAAGCACAAAACTGCTGTAACTCAAAGACACACTGTCCAATCTGCCCCAAACTTAACAGGTTTGGTAAGAGTCCCGCCCTGAGCACATGTACATGCCTGTAGTCAGCGATAGTTAGTGCACCACCTAGTGGGAACAGGAAATGTAACACTTTACACTTTGATGTCAGGCTCCTCTCAGGTTTCCTGCATCGACCCCAAAAGCGGTCTGAATGATCTTCAGACCTCGATGATGCTTCATTGTGAAAATGATATGTTCTGAGTTTCAGTTTCATACGTTTTCACTTTGATCTGCTGAGAAACTAAAGTGATTTTAATGTCTTTTTAATGTTCTTTATAGATTTTTATTTGATAACAACTTGATAACATCTCTGGGGTAGGTGGCACTCATAGGGATCATTTTCTGTAGAAGAAAAGTCATATGACTTGTGAAATGCCCTTTTTAGGTTGTTAGAGGTTGCCAACACCACCCCTTTAATGCGAAGGTGCAGGGGAAACCCTGGGTTAACTTAAGAAGTTTATAACCAGCTTTGTGTGACTGTTTATCCTGATAGCCAATGTTAAGGTAAGTCAATCCAGGTAACGGAAAGATACCCTGGGTATGTTGAGCTTGCTTTGTAGTATAGGGCCCAGACTGACCAACCTCTGCACCACCTGGTTTGACTACAGCAAAGCCTGACTCAATGGCTCACACATGGATCCCAGAATGCCTAGAACAGAATGTCAAGAGTGAACAAGACTTTGATTCAGTGATCCGTGCCACTAGAATCTACAGCAATGACACTGGAATGTTGTTCGGACTGGAGAAATGTAGTCGGATGGTAACAAAGACAAGAAAGGTAGTCAGAACTGACGGGACTGCACAACCAGAAGGCAACATTGCAGATTTTGAGTCCTGAGGCAAGTCCTGATGACCTATGCCCTGCCGGTCATCAGATACCCTGCTGGGATAATAAGGTTGGCCAAAGGAGGAGACTGAAGCCACTGACATCAAGACAAGAAAGCTCCTTACCATGCATGGAGGGTTTAACCCCAAATCCAGCACCCTGAGAATGTACGCTAAGCAGAAGGATGAAAGCCGAGCACTAGTGAGTGTCAGAACCACTATCCTGGATGAAACAACAAAGATCCATGAGTATTAGGAAAGATGGCCACAAATGGTCATGTGCTTAGTGAATATTGCAAGAACAGGGGCCATCATGGAAGGACAGACCCTTGTACGGCATGTACCACCAGCAGATAGAGGAAGTGGTTGATACTGAAAAATCCTACCAATGGCTGCACAAAGCTGGGCTGAAAGACAGCACAGAGGTACTAATCATGGCATCACAGGAACACACAAGATCGATACAGGCTGGAGTCTACCACACTAGGCAAGACCCCAGGTGCAGGCTGTGCAGAGATGCCCCTGAGACAATACAGCACATACATGGAACGCCATAACCAAGTGCCCGGCATAGTATACAGGAACATCTGTGCCGAATATGACCTGGGACTCCTGAGGTCAAAATGGGATATGCCCCCAAGGGTGGTTGAGAATAACACATCTAAGATCCTGTAGGACTTCCAGATACTGACAGATAAACTGGAGATGGCTAACCAACCGGACATAGTAGTGGTGGACAAGCAGAAGAGGAAGGCCATAGTGATAGGCATTTTAATTCCAAGCGACAGTAACATCAGGAAGAAGGAACACGAGAAGCTCAATAAATACCCAGGGCTGAGAGACGAGCTAGAGAGGATGTGAAAGGTGAAGGCAACAGTGGCCCCCGTGGTAATCGGAACACTCGGGGCAGTGACCCCCAAACTGGGAGAATGGGTGCAGCAGATTCCAGGGACGACATCCAGAATCTTTATATGGTACTTTCTATTTGTTTACAAGACACACAGTTGTCAGTTTTCTACCAATAAATCATGAAGCTGACCTTGAAGACCTTGGTGGATGTAAGCCAAATTTTAATGGATTGTTAGCATGACCCCACTCTACACCCCTACAAAGTTTTATCAGATTTCATTCAAAACTTTTTGAGCTACGTGTTTACAGACAGGATGACACACACACACACACACACACACACACACACACACACACACACACACACACACACACACGCACACACACACACACACACACAAATGCCAACAAAAACAGCTTGTATTGCTATGAAATCACCAGCAGGTGGCAGGATCTTAAAATAACAGCAATTGCTGGCTTTGCAATAACAGATAGTGTGCGCTCATGCACAGCTGCATTATTTTGTTCTTATACTTTCTGGTAATTAAGTATTCACATTTTGACACTTGCAGTCACAAGATGAGTTTGTCTTTAAAGGGCATTTTAAAATGTGGTGTTAGGTTAATAAACCCACAGGTGTCAGTGTCTGTCACACAGCCTCAGACTAAATACAGCCAGAACACCTCCCCACGAGGACCTATAGGTAGCTTTGCACCTGGTCCCATTTGGCTGTAGTTTTAAATTCACTCGCTGTGATTAAAAGTGGCACATGGTCCACACACTTACACCTTGAAATCTCTCGAGAGAAGTGCAATAAGCAGATCAGTTTATAGGCATTGTCACCCTACTCACTCTATACACCACTATCTAAGAATAAGCAACAGGTTTTGAGGGCTGGCTGCTGCCCAGAGGGGCTAAATGAAAGTGTGTCAGTGTGTGTATTTGTGGCAGCAAATATAGACAGACCCCTCTTCTCACCTTTGAGAAAGAGCTAAGATTAGCATCACTCTCTGCCCAGCATGTATCACTATCAGAATATAGCCCACTCCCCTTCTCGTGCTTGCCAGGTCTCACTCCGTCTGTCCTCTGCCCTGCCTCTAACTATATCTAGCCTTGCATAGATCTCCAAACACTCTCTGGTTTCAATCCACAGTTTTCCTCATAGGGTATGCAGAGTGAGGGGAAAAGTCATGCTTAACTCTTGGGCTGCGGCTCACAATTGATTGACTTATCAATGAATCAGACTTTCTTAGCCCGTTAGTGGACTGATTTTCTATAGAAATGTCTGAAAATAGTGAAAATGCTCTTTCTTATTGTGTGATTAACAGCCCCAAACCCAAATTTTGCAGATATCCATAGTTCAAATTCTGGAATCAGCAAATTATTGATCCTTTTGCATCACTTTCTAAAAGAAAAACATCTTTATATTATGGGTTAGATTTAAACAATAGCATTGTTAATAGTTTATTAGTAAAAGGACTGCTTATGACTCGGTCGACAGACCATCCACAAAGGCCTTTTTACAGGCTTCTCGCAGTAGGAATATCCCAGGTGCTTCTGATAACTTATGGCTCTCTTCTATACAAGTGTGCCATTTATTAATTTTATTTTACATCAGTTTATTTGCTACAGTGATATGTGGAAAAAACGACCTGAGATGTTCTCATGCATGGAGAGCCTCCACCACTTTCACATTGGCTCCTCTGCAGAGCCCCATGTGGACGCTGCGGGGCGCCCTCCTGCCGGCCGTCTGGCTGCCCGGTAAGCGCCGCCCCGCTCCCTCCCTCCCTCCGTCTGCCTGCTGACTCTGAGCTCAGTGAAGACGCCCTTAGCAACAACATACAGCTTCACCATCGAATAAGATACTCGGAGCACACAGAAGAAGGATTTAACAGTGCAGCTTTACTGCACTGACCTCAGGTGAAGCTTTTACGCGACGGAGATCTTCCTCCGGTTATTACTGCGGTATAAACATGGGGCGTGAATACAGTTAGCCTGCTTTGGGCTAGCCATCCCCGAAGACGAGCGAAGCAGCCCCAAGCTGTCCCGAAGGAGGACAAATCCTGGGGGCTCTTGTTTGTTAACTATCAAGCCAGCTTACCGGGAATAGGCACGGGAATGGTGCTATCGATCGATTCATTGTACTGTCAGAGAAAGGCGAGGGGCACATGGGTCAGACCGCCGACCAGCTGTGATACTTGGACTCAAACTATTTTGAACGGAGGAAGCGGCTCTCCGGCGGACGAGTGTTTCGTGGCTCTGCGAGCTAGCTGGCTAGTTAGCTGAGGGAAACGACCCCCCACCGCCTGTTCGGGTTTTTCAGACTGCAGCTTGGCTCATGTTAGCCAAGACGAGTTTGAGAGCAACACAAGAAAACACAGTAAAACCAAGAAAAAACTGCTGCCTAAACTGGGAGGAAAGCTTGTTAATCCCGAACTTGAGTTCAGTCGAAACCAAAACAACTCTCACGGGCACTCGGACTACTAACAAAACACCACTACAGCAGACTTTTGAATACTAATAGCTAAGTTTGCTAGTTTAACCCCTCCACTCCCACGCCCTTTTTAAAAAAATTTTTATTCGGAATTTTTCCACTTTGGATGCTGGCATCTAATATTCATTGCAATCATGATGATAATAAGCAGGAAACCAGAGGGCCCAATAGCAACAGGTAACCACAACAAAGTAAAGCTCTTTTTTTTGTTTATTCTTCACATTTGGTTCCTCATTGGTTGCATGAAAATGCTTTTTGAAGGTAATCTGGAGGTTAGTTTTAATTTGGATTTTTTTTTAAAAAAGCCTTGAAATAGCAGCAAAGTTGGTTCGTTTGATAAATGTTCCTGGTCACGACGTGTTTGTGTGTGGATAGAGAGCACGTATGCATGAAGGTACTGTAACTGCGCCGTGGGCTTCTCACAAGACAGGACATGTAAACATGTTTTCTTTTAGTTTGCATCCCCGTATCAGTTGCAACACTTCTATCTAAGAAGGTTGCTCGACAGCATTTATTGCCATATCAAAGGTTTGAGAAGCTGTAATATCTTGACTTCCTTTTAAGAAGCTGTTTTGGAATTTGCACTCTGATTGCTATTGTTTTCATTATATGACACTAACTGACCTCGTATTTGTTTGCTTATGTGCTGGTTGTGTTTAGCTGATAAATACTTTTACTACATTGTAAAGCAAAGAAGAAAAAAAAAATCACTGTCATATGAACCCTATGGCTTGCCTTGGGTCTATAAAACACAGGTTGTTCACAATACCAGGAAGAGGACAAAAAGCTGAGCCACATTAACACGTTTTATGACACATGATCTGCTGTGTGTTTGCTTGAACCCTGTTCTTACACACTAGCCCTTACAGTGCAGAGGGGGGATTTTCAGGGTGGGGAGAGCTGAAGGCCAGCTGGACTTAGGGGGCCTGGATGTTTGGTTACACAGACGTTTGCTTTCTGTTTAATTTTTTTTTTTTTTTTTTTTTCTTCCCTGGCGAGCTTTGCTTGGACAGCAAGTTCAGATTCTGTACAAAAAGTGCTGAGCACCCACTGAGTGATTAGAAGTTTGCTAAGGGCTAATGGAGTCTGTGCTTGCCTAATATTGTGTGAGCAGCCCTAATGCCACTGTTTGCAGTGCTGTGCAGGTTTAATACGCGTGTATCCAGGCAGCAGGTCTAATCTGTCCAGAAGCAGGTCTGTTGACAAGCTGGTGCTGGGAACATAGGGTCTGACGCACCTACACATGGTTACAACGCTCTCTGGGGCTCATGAGGGAGAACACCAGACTTGCCACTATTTCAGCTAACAAACTACTCAGCCTGATTTCAAGCTGTACTTCATACACTTAGTGTGAAACAATTGGTGTATCAACTAGCATGTAAGCTAGATGACTGCTGTCGTAAACAGCTGGCCGATGTCATTTTTGTAATTGGCTTCTCCCTACTCATCCGTCTACTCCCTGCCGTATCGTCTCATATTAGGTGTTTGGCGTGATGCCAAAGAGGTGAGCATGAAACACAGTACAATTGAATGACAGGAGTAACTATCTCTCTATTAGCTCTAATTCCAAGCACACCTGGTGTGTGTACCACATGATTTGAATGGACAGATGGGCAGACGGAAAGATGCTGTCGTCACAGAGGCATCTGTTACCCCCATTAGGCCAATAATACCACTTGCAGCGCTAGCGATCTGGGACCCTAAGCCCTATGTAAGCTGGTCAGGTTGGAGGGCTGGCCTTGGACACAGTGTATTGGACATAATAGATACAGTGGTGTATCTGATAATAGTGGCATTTTCACAGTAAGTGTGAGCTAGGCTGTTGTGGGAGACAGTATTCATCCCCGCTTGTCTATAGAGATCAGTATAATAATACAAGATGCCTTGCCGAGGTGGCTCATGGGATTTGTCTGGCCGTGCCAAACCATTTGTTTTAGTGTTGGGTTAGTGACTGGAACTGCTAGTGTGACTGATAAGATGATTAATAGGACATTAACTGATTTGGACAAACAAGGATCGCGTGCGCCTTTGTAGAGAAAATTAAATAGCGCTTTGTTGACGTTACCTTTGAGCGTCATTCTGTGCTTTTGCCACAGAGTGCACATTTGTTGCAGATTTGATGGCCCCACATCATCACACTGACTGATTTTTTTTTGTTCATCACTGTTCCTTCAGCACGCCACGGTGACGGTCTGTACGACTCGTACATGAGGACCGACCACATCCTGAAAGACGAAGCAGACACAAACAGCCCATCTGGACTACCCCCGGTGCCCAAACACACAGTAAGTATACACACAAACATGCACGCATATACGCACAGAGCCAGTTAAGCCCTATTTCCTGTGCTGGAGCACACTCCGTCTCCAGACTTCCTGCTCCTCAGAGAAATATTCTCTTGCCAGTCCTGTTCCTGTTCACCACATTTATGCCTCTCCTCCTTCTTTCCTCAGTGTTGCTGTGTAGGATGGGCAGCTTATCTCTTTCTTTAACAACATGTGACTTTCAGTACATTTTTATAGCGTTCAATTAACAAACTCATTTACCGTCTGAGAGAATAAAAAATCCCTCACACAGGCAGCTCTCCACGCCTGCGTCAGATAAACAGTGAACTGGCCATTTTGTTTCTTTGGCTACAGTGAATATGTAGGATACTTACCCTGCTCTCCTCTTTTCTTTGAACCAATAATTTGATGCAGACAGTTTTGATCTGCAGGTCTGCACGCAGTCATTTATTTTGCTGCTAGTAACTTTGATTGATGATACAAGCTCATACACCTCAGTAAACTGACCGAAATATCACAATTACTTTTGCACATAAACACTCCACAGCCCTACATGCCAGTAGAGGAAAAAGGCTGGTTTGTTATATTGTAAAGATTTATTGGGCTTGAAAATGTGACCCACAAACAAAATCACCAATCAGCTTTCTCCCACTCTCCTCCCCTTCCTCTAGCTCGTGTAATCCTCCGTCAGTGGGCTTGCATACAGGTTTAGGCCTAGTTTTCTATTCTGGTCCCAGCCTTCTTCCTTTGTATTTTGTGTCACGCTCACAGAGGTGCTGTCCTCCGCTCAATGTGACTGACAGGAGCTCGCCCCAGTTCATCGTGTTCGGTCCTCAGATAGTAGCCTCGTGCTCTATTAAAGTAATAAACCGATGGCAGCCCTGTTCTGTGTTAGATGAGGGCTTGAACTACTATAATAAATTGCAGTTGTAGTTAAAGTGAGTTTCATTCATGAGCCCCACCTTTATAGCCGTGCTCTGACTGTGACCCAAATCACAGCAGCGTAATACCAAGATTTGTTTTGTTTGTGACAGAGGTTTGTGTGGCTGCTGCATGTGTTCAGTTGTGCAGCCTTGTGTGTGTGTGTGTGTGTGTGTGTGTGTGTGTGTGTGTGTGTGTGTGTGTGTGTGTATCACACAGGGAAAAAAGGATACGTAGGTGTTTCTGTAGCAGCAAAGAGATTAGCTCTCCTCCATCTGTTGCAGCATGCAGATTTGCACACAGGGGACTCCACCCTCTGTAGTACCTGAGCGAGGGCAGATCCACACACCCGGATTCCTATTCCCATCTCCGGGCCCTTTTTAAACGTACTTTTTATGTTATTGTATTTTTCATCCGGGTCAGACAGCAATCCATCCATGCAGACAGCTTTGATATGTATGTGTCTGGGTGAAGGGGCTCGATCAATGATATTCACTGTGTGCTTTGGAACAACAGCTGCATGTGACCCTGGGTCAGCAGTAGGGCTGTTGTAATGAGTTAAGAGTATATGGTTACACGTATGGAAACCCATCCTGCATTCCCACTCTATTTTTAGAACCCAAACCTGGTACAAAAACACACTCGCAGCTGAGTCCTCTGTCAGTGGATCATCAACACTCAGTTTTCCCAGTCTTGTTTTCTTTATGAGCTGACATGGCTGGAAAAAAAAATCTTCCCAAACCCGTGTGCCATTAGAATAACAAGTGTTCATATGTAAGAGTGACAGACAGAAAGCGCAAGTATATATATATATATATATATATATATATATATATATATATATATATATATATATATATATATATATATATATCCCTCTCCAGTGTAACTCCATGTAGGAAGGCTTTGCCGAGTTCATGTCTTAACGGCCGCACATCTTCTATAGTTTAACAGTATAATTCGGCTTTAATGACCATCATTTCCCTTGCGCTCCATAATCTTGCGGAGGGTTCTTTCCGCTAGAGAGAGAAAGAGAGACGGGGGGGGGGGGGCAGAGAGTGAGGAAGAATGAATTCCTGGGGTTGCGGAAGCAAAGCTGCTCTTTGGTGAGACTCTAGACCATTCTTTAAACTCCTTTAACCTTATAGTCCCCCCACCCAGCAGAGGTGGATCTGGCACTTGTAAAATTTGTGGGCTGTTATGGTGGAAAAAAAATTGTGTGGTGATTGTGCAATCAGTTTTGTTTATTTGAAATTAGATTTTTATTTTGTGTTTGTTTGCTATTCGTAGTAATTTAGGAGTAATTTAGAAACTAAATGTTTATTGCGAGATTATGACAGCACTAAACCAGAGATTAGTGGTATCTTTTATCTAAGCAAGTATACAAACAAGTAGGTTGGGATGCGGGCCACTTTGCTTGCGTTTCGGCTGGGGGGGGGGTGAGCCCGTCATTCCTCAGCTGCCAGAAAGGATCTGGATCCTGTCGTGCTGGTTAACCAACTACAAAGTGGCTCTCTGCTGATTGTGCTGATTGTGGTATCAAATAAAACCTGGGCTGGATTTTAAATATTTTAGTCTCTGGCTTATGAATGGAGTTAAAATTATTCAAGCTTTGGTGTTTCTTTTGCTATGTGGCATCACATCTTTGGAAGGCCCCACTCAGGAAAGAGTTTCCTCTTCATACAGCAGAGTAAACTACATTTGCTCTGTATAATATGTACCGAGGGGATTCTCTAAAGTCCTATTTTGTCTGTGTCTCATCATTCTTCAATAGGTTGTCAGTAACAAGGCTGTAATGAGGGATCAGGTGACTGTGCGAGGTAGCCAGCTGAAGGTTAAATACCTGTATGAAGACTCAACCAGCAACCGCAAGATCAACGCCATAGCCACAGCAACCACTCAGAATGGTGGGACCATCCACGAGACGCCCACTAAACCTGCCCCGCCCTCCAGCCTGTCTAAAGAGCACAGTGCAGACAGGTGAGAACGATGCAGATATTTAAGTAAGTAAAATTTACATGGAAGAAAAAGACCATGTAAGGTGTTGATTAACATATTTCTGTCATACCTGTTTGCCACAGCACTGAATCCAGTAAGGGCTCCAGTGACTCCTCCGGGCCACATGGGGCCGGGAATAGCGTCAACAGCAGCAAGGTGTGTGGCCCACTCACTCCTGATCAGGCTCTGAGACTGTACCGATCTCAGCTTACCACCCTGGAGCAGGCGGAGATCCACTCCTACCCGGACGTCTACTTTGTGGGACCCAGTGCCAAGAAGAGACCTGCAATTGCCGGAGGCAGCAACAACTGCGGCTACGATGACGAGCAGGGAGGCTACATTCACGTCCCCCACGACCACTTGGCTTACCGCTACGAGTTCCTCAAGGTCAGATATATACAGCTGAGTGTCTTTAAATTACATATCGTTTTCTCTTTTATTTTTAGCTAACCAAATGCTTTTCCTTCTCTTGCCCTCTACAGATTATCGGTAAAGGTAGCTTTGGCCAGGTTGCGAAGGTGTACGACCACAAAATGCAGCAACACCTGGCTCTGAAAATGGTGCGCAATGAGAAGCGTTTCCACCGGCAGGCACAGGAGGAAATCCGCATCCTGGAGCACTTGCGCAAGCAGGATCGTAACGGCACCATGAATGTCGTACACATGCTCGAAAACTTCACCTTTCGCAACCACATCTGTATGACGTTTGAGTTGCTCAGCATGAACTTGTATGAGCTTATCAAACGCAACAAGTTCCAGGGCTTCAGTCTGCCACTGGTCAGGAAGTTTGCACACTCCATCCTGCAGTGCCTGGAGGCCTTAAGCAGGCACAGAATCATCCACTGTGACCTCAAGCCAGAGAACATCTTGCTCAAACAGCAGGGTCGCAGCGGCATCAAGGTAAAGCACGTGGCACCTTCTCATCTCGGTCTGTGGCGTACCAGGTCTTGTATGTTTGACATTCATCTCTGTAATTGGTTATTTTTTTGTCTCTACCAGGTGATTGACTTTGGCTCCAGCTGTTTTGAGCACCAGCGGGTCTACACCTATATTCAGTCTCGTTTTTATCGAGCTCCGGAGGTGATCCTTGGTTCGCGTTACGGCCTTCCCATTGACATGTGGAGCTTTGGTTGCATTCTGGCTGAGCTGCTGACTGGCTACCCTTTGTTCCCCGGCGAAGATGAGGGTGACCAGCTGGCCTGTGTCATGGAGCTGTTGGGGATGCCTCCGCAGAAGGTCCTGGAGCAGGCCAAAAGAGCAAAGAACTTCATCAACTCCAAAGGCCACCCCCGTTACTGCGGAGCCAACACTTTGCCCACCGGAGCCACTGTGCTGACGGGGTCTCGCTCGCGCCGTGGCAAGATGAGAGGCCCTCCGGGTAGCAAAGAGTGGAGCGCTGCACTCAAGGGCTGCGAGGACCCCACCTTTACTGACTTCATAAAGAAGTGTTTGGACTGGGACCCGTCATCTCGCCTCACCCCTACCCAGGCCCTTAGGCACCCTTGGTTGTATCGCAGGCTTCCCAAATCAATGCCCGGGACAGAGAAGAGCCAAGGAGCTACGGTGAAACGACTCCCCGAGCACCACAGCACCTCTTTTCCCTCTATTCTGGCCAGGGGGGGGCCTGGCTTAAGCTCCACAACTGCCAGTAACAACAAACTGAGAAACAACATGATGGGAGATTCAGGGGAGGCCATACCTCTTCGCACGGTCCTACCTAAACTTGTCTCTTAGAGGGAGAGAGCCTCTAATCTCCTCTCTCACCACGTTTTCCCACCCGTGCACTCCTCAGGAGGAGTCAGAGTTCAGGAGAAAGTGGTTTTAAAACTGCTTCATTTGTTCTTTTATTTGTTTTTCTACTGCGAGGTGTCGACACCCCCAGTCTTTGGATTTTAATATTAGTTGAACAGAAAGAGAGGAATGATAAAAGAAACACGTAAAAGTTTTTATACAGTGGCTGCGGATTTCTCCGCATTCAGCCACATGAATGAAGTTTGATTTTAGGTAATGTTTTTTTCTTAAAATTAAAAAAATAAATAAATAAGAAAGAAAGAAAAAAAACTTCCTCGTGTGAGTGGACAGCTTGGTAAATGAGAAAATGTTCCTAACCTGTGTGTGAGCTCACGTTTGTGTTTTAGCAAAACACACTGAAGCACACCTGCACTGTCACTTGCCTCATTTCACACTATTAACACTTGTAGGACGCCCCCCCAATCTTTGTGGGGAAGTGTTTATATAAGTGAAACTTGAAAAGGGCTACAGAGATTACACTTATCAAGTTAGACTTAGCAAGATTTGTTCAGCCAACATAATTTAATAGAAAAAAGACAGGCATTAGTATTTGGCTCTGCTAACACTTAACACAGTTATCCCTCATGTATACAACATAAATGCCTTCAGACAGGTAATACAGGATTGGCTTTATTGGCTTTAGCGAATAATTATGAAAACAGCATTAAGAAGCCCCCCCCCATCTGTTGTGCTTGCGTTTCAGCTCAGTATGTGACGTCAATATGTGTGTGCGTTTAGCAGTACCGTGGGAGATGTTGATAGGGCGTAGGATGACCTATTTACAGCCCACTTTCCTCCTCCCCATTTTCACCATACACGAGGGGGGGATCAGGGCGACAGCAGCGCCACTCAGACTACGTTACAAAGGTGTCGCGCTCGGTACCGCACAGCTGGTTTGCGAGAGAGGGCCAGAACCGAAAGTCAAAGCACCTAAACACCTTCGGGTTGGTTGCCAGGAAAGTTGTTGTTGGAAAATTGCAGTTCGTATGAATGTCACCTGCCCGTGCCTGTAATTGGCTGCTGTGATTGTTGGCAGTAGTGCTCCTAATGGATGAACAGTGCAAGGCAAGAAAGATCATAGGATAATATGAAGGGCAGTATGTTTAATATGAGCCAGGATCTTTTTATTCTTTGGGGAGAGGCGTGGAAGACGAATCAGTGACAGAAAGATGGGTTTTATGGTACTGATGAAAGAAATGTTTCTCAGGGAGACATACTTGATAACATCCCTTAATCTTAAAATTTACTATGTTCCACTTATAGTCATTTATCCCGACTGTGGATGAAGATGGCATGCAGCTCGGTCCACTCGGCGCGAGAGCATTTCCGACTGTCTGCGAAGGGGGTCTGCATGCTCCACAATCTGACCTAGATTCTCTCTCCTCCCCCACCATCACGTTATCGCTTTTTTTTTTTCCCTCACTGTCTCATGTAGGGCAGGGAACCTCTTAAACACTCACATACACAGTGAATTATGGTGCTGTCCAGAATGCACACACACACAGACACGCACACAGAAACATGTCAGGTGCATGTTGGTATGGACCACACCGTTCAAGGGGTTCTTTCTCTTGTCCCTCATTTTCTAAATGGAACTGTCAGGGATTTCTATTCTGTCTCCAAGTTTTTTATAGAAGTGGTTTCTAATGCTTTTCACTCCTAAATATCACAGGATGTCAAATGCAAAAAATAAAAAAAAGTCATATACTGTCATGTTGTACTAGTGGTGTGAGTTAGTAGGAGGGTGTTTGGTGTTCGGCATGAAATCACAACCTGTTATCAAACTGAGTGACTATGAGAGAAACTGTACAGTAACCAAATGAAGTTGTGATAGTTTCTTTTTTCTAAGAAAAAATAAAAATGACTTCAATGAACCGTTTTTGGGTGGTTTCTGATGTGAAATGTGCATTTGTTTTTTTCTCCCTCCCTCTCGGATGCGTGAATCTCTTGTATCCAGTGAAACCAGTGTTTTTTTTTTTGTGTGTTACGAGAAAAAAAAAAAAACAGCCTGTAATGCAGTCAGCACAGTGAATCACTTTTAAGTGAACTGGATTTCAGTGATCAGGTTACAAACTCAGTGAATGCAGGGTGATGGATGAGTCAATAGCTCGTGATACTGATGCTGCCTTGTTATTATGGCACCTCCATTAAAGCTATAAAGATATAAGGAACAGATGTAAGAAAGTGCGTAACACGCATACGGGAAGGTGATTGAGTCATCCAGGCTGTCGGACTGCGTTTTACTTCCAGATTGTAAAACAAAATAAGTGTACCTGCTACTTCTGTTTGTTCCTCTGGTGGAGGATGTGGAGGTGGCAGAGCAGAAGCAGCTGCAGCCAACAAAATGACCCATGAGTGCAGGCTTTTTACTCATGAGCAATTGTCAGTCACGTGTCAGTCTACCCTGCCGTGACATGTCTGGATGCTCAGTATTGTCATTCAAAGAGAACTACCTTAATTATTCATGACAAATTTAACAAGGTGCTGGAAACATTCCTCAGAGAATCTGGCTCATCCATGATGTGACTGTTGGATTGGGATCTGGTTACAGTGAACTCAAGAAGCCAGTTTGGGATGATTTGAGCTTTGTGACATGGAAGCAGCCTTCAGATGGTGGCTTTATGACTTAAAGGCATGGACATGGTCAGCAACAATACTCAGGTAAACAGTGATGCTGAAGAGATGCTCAAATTGGTACTAAGGGGCCTAATGTGTGCCAAGAAAATATCCCCCACACCATTAGACGAGCAGCAGCAACCTAAACCTTTTGTACAAAGCAGTATGGATCCATGATTTCATGTTGATTACATCAAATTCTGACCCTACCTGCATGTTACAGTAGAAATAGAGACCATCAGACTGATCTTCCAATCTTCTATTGTCCAATTTTGGTGAGCCTGTGTGAATTGTAGCCTCGGTTTCCTGTTCTTAGCTGACAGGAGTGTCACCCAGTGTGGTCTTCTGCTCCTGTAGCTCATCTGCTTCAAGGTTCTACATGTTGTGCATTCAGAGATGCTCTTCTGCATACTGTGGGTGTAATGAGTGGCTATTAAAGCTACTGTTGCCTTCCTACCAGCTCGATCTAGTGCCACCATGCTCCTCTTACCTCTGACGTCAACAAGGCATTTTTGCCCAGAGTGCAGCAGCTCACTAAATACTTTCTCCTTTTTGGACCATTCTCTGTAAACCCTAGAGATGACCATGTGGGAAAATCCCAGTAGATCAGCAGTTTCTCAAATACATCAACAACCACGCCAAGTTCAAAGTCACTTAAATCAGATTTCTTCCCCATTCTGATGTTCACTTTGAGATTCAGCAGGTCATCTTGACCATGTCTACATGCCTAAATGCACTGAGTTGCTGCCATGCGATTGGCTGATTAGATATTTATGTTGATGAGCAGTTAAACAGATGTACCTAACAAAGTGGTCAGTAAGTATAGTAGTGTGAAAGTTGGCTCTCTTCATAATATGTCTCAGCTTTTCCCTTGTCCTTGTAGCACCCTTCATGTTTCATGTCCCCTCTGTGCACTGATGTAACACAGAACCAAAGCACAACACCACTAAAAATATTCCTGTCAAGAAAAGTCTGGACAAAAAGATATATAACTCTTCCGTAAGGCGCACCGATGATCGGCACTGATGATTCATGGTTGTTTACACTCGCAGGCTGGTGCCCAGAGGGAAGAAAAAGTCCAGTACACACGCAACTGAAGGAGGAGGAGGAGAAACCGGTTGAGCAACATGATTGAATGTAGAAACTACAGAAGTGGCGTGCGATGAGTAGGTAGTTGGGTATGTGTAACAGCATTTGACACAGGTGTTTAATTCCAGCTGATCTTGAAAGTATGAGGGATTCTTTAGGGTAAAAATCATGCATGCAGCATTATTTTATCTCAGCCTGGGTGTGGCTCACACTTTCCATCCGCAGTAGGTCAGGGTGCCCTTATTAAAATCTTTATTCAAATATGAGGAGTGGCAGAACAAACAAGCAAGCAGACAATGTATGAGTAGAAGGACCATTTCGTTTCATTGCTGTTAATGGGATTTATGATTTTAAGAAAAGTATATTTATCTTTGATTTGATCTTTTAATCCAGCTTTGTATAAAAGTTTTCACCTCACATTGTTGTTTGCACTGTAGCAGAAGATCAGGTCTTATGGTGGTGTATTTCTCCCGTATGCAGGATTAATGATTTGATTTTTATTTGAGCTTTTACGTTCAAATAATTTGTCCAGTCAACCAGTAGAAATGAACAGAATCTGAATCTAAATGATTCAGTCTTTCTCTCTTCATCTGTTTTGATTAATGTAAAAGCAGATTAGATCAATCCCATTAGACATCAACCCAGTCACCTTCTGACCATATGGTCTAAAGCTCTTCTGTCCCTACATCCACTTTGACTGATTTCTATTTTGGTTAACCACACAAATCAAGTGGTATCTCTCCTCTCCTCTCCTCTCCTCTCCTCTCCTCTCCTCTCCTCTCCTCTCCTCTCCTCTCCTCTCCTCTCCTCTCCTCTCCTCTCCTCTCCTCTCCTCTCCTCGAGAAACTCCCAGTGAGTCTAAGCCTGCAGACATATGGAGCCACAGCAGGGTTTCTAGTCCTGAGTGTGGACAAGAAGGGGCAGAGTGGTGACAGGTTTCTGGTTACCTTGCAGGTTAGGAAATCTTGACCTGCTCCTTCCTCTATGTTTGGCTCAAAGCGTAAACATGTGTCTCTGTCTCTCTACAAGTTCTACTCTTCTGTTAATTTGATATATATATATATTTTTTTAATTTCTCTCATTCTAAACAGTTTTTGACCAAAAAGGTGTCAACTGAAGTTTTGCTTATAACACTTACCTTTGTTACATAGCATGTCCTAAATGGCCACACTTTTATAACCAGATTGACCTAAAACCAAAAAGAAAACAGACCAGAGAAAATAATAAATCAAAATGAAATAAACAGACGGGAAAATTTGTACTAGTGTGTGTTTATATATTTTTTCTCTATCTATCCCAATAGTAATTTATGTATGTAGGAAACAACACAGTACATAAAATTGTTTTTAGTATTGCAGTAGTTTTTAATATTTTGTTTTCACGTTGTTTACATGAACTTTCCAGTATTTGTGGTCAGCCTTTTTACTAAATATTATGTTTTGCTATAGTTTAGTGAAAACATAATAGTAACAAACCTTTTCTTTAAGATTTTCAGTTTCCTTTCAACTGGATGCAGAAGCTGTCCCAAACTTTTCCCAGAGCTCTGTAAATTGGTGTCATCTGCCACGATTTTAACAATTTAAGCATGTGAAAAAAAGAAAACCACCTCATGATTCAGCAGCTTGGAGAACCACCTTTAGCAGTAGTAACTTGAAGTAATGGTTTTCTGTATGACTTTATCAGTCTCTCACATTGTGGAGGAATTTTGACCCGTTCTTCTCTACAACGATGCTTCAGTTCATGAAGGTTTGTGGCCATTTATTTATGCTCGGCTCTCTTAACGTCCCACCACAGCATTTCTGTCGGGTTGAGGTCTGAATTTTGACGAAAACATTGCAACACCTTGATTCTTCTTGTTTTCAGCCATTCTGTTGTAATGTGTTGGGATCATTATCCTGTTTCACAAAGTGCCTTGAAGTGACTGTTGTGATTTGGCGCTTATATAAATAAAATTCAACTGAATTGAATTTTATGACTATTCATTTGGGCCAAACTTTAGCTGTCAGACCAATGGCCTCACATTTCAGTCTAGAGTGCTTTGGTATGCAGAGGAGTTCATGGTTGTCTCAATGACTGCGAAATCTCAAGGTCCTATGCTAACTGAGGCCTGCAGATTCTGAGATGTGGCTCTTAGGCTTTATAGTAGTTTCTCTGAACATTTCACAGTCTGACCTTTGCTGGGACATCTGCTCCTGGGAATCTTGTGCCATTGTGATAACGCATACCTGAATGCTTCATAGAGGTGGTCACATTTGTGATCACTTGATAAAGTGCATTAGATTAGCAGCAATTGGCTCCAACTTACCTCCTTAATTCCTATGGAAGCTATAAGGGTGCACTTAAAAAGACAATTCTCACCTACCTCCAACTGTTTCTTACCATGTAGCCAGGTGTGAGAAATCATTAGCTCAAATTTCTGTCTTGCACCCAATAAAATAAAAGTTTTTGTTTGTGTCAAAAATTACATTTAATCAAACACAGTGTTGCAGTTACACCTGACACAGAATGCTAACTTTGTTTGCTGGAGCTAATACCTGCAAAAGAATTGGTGTCATTTACCTCTTTTCCATCAATACAGGAATAAAGTTGTGGTAGAATCTGCAAGCTGTATCTGCAAATTGGTGAGGTGAGCTGACCAGAATTTGTTGCTGCATTTTAGCAGGTATTAGCAGGCACCAACTCTTCATTGTTTTTAAAAAGAATGGTGTTTCTGCAGACATTCGAGGTAGTATAGGGACAAGAGGATATGTCGGATCTGTCTTTATTCATACACTATATTGCCAAAAGTATTCACTCACCCATCCAAATCATTAAATTCATGGGTTCCAATCACTTCCATGGCTACAGGTGTATAAAACTGAGCACCCAGGCATGCAGACTGCTTCTACAAACATTTGTAAAAGAATGGGCTGCTCTCAGGAGCTCAGTGTTAGGATGCCACCTGTGAAACAAGAGTGGTGAAATTTCCCTGCTACTAAATATTCCAGTTAACTGTTAGTGGTATTATAACAAAGTTTCTGTGGAGTCAATCGCTGCAGACCTCCAAACTTCATATGACCTTCAGATTAGCTCAAGAACAGTGCACAGAGAGCTTCATGGAATGGATTTCCATGGCTGAGCAGTGTTGGATGCAGTGGGGTAAAGCATGCCGCCACTGGACTTTAGAGCAGTTGAGACGTGTTCTCTGGAGTGACAAATCACACTTCTCTGTCTGGCAATCTGAAGAGTCAGGGTTTAGTCGTTGCCAGGAGAACGGTTGTCTGACTGCACTGTGCCAAGCAGGGTTATTATAGTTAACGAAAACGAACGAAATAACGAAAACTGAAATTGAAAAAACATTGTCGTTAACTGAAATAAATAAAAACTATAATTAAAAGGAAAAAACGATAACTAATTAAAACTGAATTGTGAGTTTACAAAACTAACTAAAACTAACTGAAATTATCGATAAACTGACTTTCATTTTAAGCCTTGTGGATTGATATGAAATCATTGTTTCCGCTCTCGGAGTTTAAGCTGGGAGCGCCACAGGACAACTGTGTGAGTGCGCATGTGCGTGCGCTCACCGCGCTGGTCCGCAAAGTAATTGCTGCGGTCTGCCGAGAAAGCGGCAGAGTCCCGTATGGAGGTTCTTTGAGTACAAACACCTGCACACGACCATAAGGTAATTAACACACACAATCCAGCTACACAAGCATAAATGCGGACATGAGGTCGACAACTTCCGTAGGTTGTGTACAGAGGCCGCAAAGACCCTGCAGGTTTAATTAGCAGCATCTAACCAAGCTAGCTCCAAAACAGAAGCAGCTTCAGGTGGTGAGAACATCAGGATGCAGATGGATTTGAGCTTTGACTCCTTCAAAGAGTTTGTTTTTGTTTAACACCACATGTAGGCGTTATTAATCTGCTGCACTGATGCTGAAGTTTATTGTGGAGTTTATTGTAGAATTTATTGAGTTTGGGAGTTCATGTTTTTCTTTGTTTCTCCCTGTTGATGTTCATGTGTGTCCTTAATATTACACAAATTTAGCATGTCTTGTGAACAGTTGGTTGTTGACTATATTTCTTTAAACTGTATCTTTTGTCAAGTTTTCATTACACAATAGTCACTTTTGCGCCTTGAATCTTGCACCTGATCAGGTATGAAAATACTAAAACTAATACTGAAACTAACTGAAACTAACTAAAACTAAGCATGAAACCAAAAATAAAAACTAATAAAAACGAGCAAAACCACTCTGAAAACTAATTAAAACTAACTGAATTAGAGAGAAAAAAGTAAAAACTAACTAAAACTAAACTATAATGTAAAATCCAAAACTATTATAACCCTGGTGCCAAGTGTAAAGTTTGGTGGAAAGGGGATTATGGTGTGGGTTTTTTTTTTTTTTTCAGATGTTGGCCTCTTAGTTCCAGCAAAAGGAACTCTTAATGCTTCAGCATACCAAGACATTTTGGACAATTTCATGCTCCCAACTTTGTGGGAACAGTTTGGGGATGGCCCCTTCCTATTTCAACATGACTGCACACCAGTGCACAAAGCAGGTCCATAAAGACATGGATGAGCACATTTGGTGTGGAAGAACTTGACTGGCCTGCACAGAGTCCTGACCTCAACCTGATAGAACACCTTTGGGTTGAATTAGAGTGGAGACTGCAAACCAGGACTTCTCTTCCAACATCAGTGTCTGACCTCACAAATGCACTTCTGGAAGAATGGTCAAACATTCCCATAAATACACTCCTAAACCTCATGGAAAGCCTTCCCAGAAGAGTTGAAGCTGTTATAGCTGCAAAGAATGGGATGTCACTCAAGTTCATAAGTGTGAAGGCAGACGAGCAAATACTTTTGGCAATATAGCGTATATATTAATAAAAGTAAATGAGAAAAAAAAATTTTAATAAAGGATTAGCTCTTTTAGATAAACCTAGTGATGTATTAGGTAGAATTTCAAGTTTACCTAAAGAACTGACTACAACTTCTTTTGTTTTTTATTGTCTAGTGCCTTCTCCTGTGACTGCAGACTTGTTTAACCTATGTTTAGGGATGAGAGAGAGACCCATGCAGCTTGTCAAATTTGAAGGATGCCCTTAGGGGTTTGGGTGTGTCTTTTATATTTTGTTTGTTCCCATATTCGCATGTTACAAAACTTCCTTATGCAGCTCGTATGCAGCGCTGTCATGATGCTCCAGAGGTAGCCTATTAATGCTGTCTGGACTGAAGCTTCTACGAGAACTCTACAGTGCTCATACTCTCAATCCTCAGTAGGTCTACTCCAGTTACACAAACCTTTCTTTTTTTGCATGCTGTTGGAATGGACAATACTGTCACACACACAGAGCCCAGGTCACAGAGTGCAGACACACACCAGAGCTATGAGTGTCGTCTGGCTTCGGTCCACTGGAACAGCTGAGGTACGAACCAAGCGAGGGAAGCAGCAGGCGAATGCCACATTAGTCCCTGTTGTTACACCAATACACACGCACACACACACACACACACACAAAACACATGCCTCCACATGCACAAAAGCAGACTGACTACAACCCACTGTTCCTTACTCATGTGCACACAATGATACACTCACAGCTGAGCTCGCACTAATCACACACACACACAAACAGACATACGCACAGCTGAGCACATGTCTATACAGGCTGAACAGATGCAGATCGCTGGGAGAGGTGGGGTAGCACTTCAAGAACATTTGCCCACCCAACCCACCAATCTACATTCCACACAGACCGCTCGATACACTCAGTACACACTTTTTTCTTTCTTTCTTTTTTTGAAAATGCATCTTATTGCGACCTTTAAATTTGTCTTGCTGGTTGAAACCCTATCTGTTCCTCAATGTATTCGCTGCCAGTATATACAGCCCCCATATTTAGGTTGTCAGTTTCCTAGACTTGTTTACATGACCCCAGCTGGATCACAGTTGGGACTGGAATAGAGGATGACTCATCCCCGTCTGCAGAGGTGAATCTGACTGTGTCTTTTTCTCTATATGTGTGTGTGTAAGTTAGTGTGTGTTTTCTTATAGCCTTAAGTAACTGGTCTGCACGGCAACACTCTGGGAAGAAGGTCCAAGGACGCGCCAAAAGAACCGCATCACAAAATCTGTCTGCCCACCTTCTCAAATGCTCTGCGGAGGAGGAAATTTTCCACAGTCTGGTCTTGCTCAACATATTTATTCTTAACCAGTCACTCAGGAGTGTTTTTCTTGTGTAATTCTTTTCATCCATCCATTAATGTGTCAGGCAAAGCATGTTTATTTGTGTAGTATCTTTCAACAACAGGTGGTTTGCATATGGAAGAGGAGTAAGACGTGATAAAAGATGAACACAAGGTTGTATTAAAACACATATTCAAATAGGATCTTAAAATTGTATAGAATGATTAATAAAAATGTAAATGCAGTCCCAGATAAACCGATAATAAACAGGGAAGCTTTAAACCTATGCTTAGGAAATTTATCTTCATGACTGGATGCTGATGTGACTCATTCAGGCTTAATGATAACTAAACCTACAATATAATTTCTAAAAGCCATAAAGGGCTCCTTGACCAAGCTGTGACAAGCTCCTACTCTTAAAAGTCTTCATAAATGATATTACCTCATCTTGTCTCTTTTATTTTCTTTATCTTCTCTTCCTCCCTATCAAACATGCACACACTCCCTTCCTGCCTGGTTTATAGTATGGCCCGATAAGCCGTGTGACCCAAGACTGTTCACTTTAAATATGTCACTGCAGTGCCGCTAATCATTGTGTGTTGTATGGGATGTTTAGCTGACACTAAGAGAATTCGACCTGCAGGTTATCTGTAGTAAAACATCAGAGTCCTGTTTTCTGGTAAGGTACCCGCAGTCTGAAAACTGTTGTCCCATCCTTTCTGTTGCCGGGTAAACGGTATATTTATGGTGGGTTTCGGGTTTCCTTTAGAAGACAGGACAACCTTTAGCAGGGAATTTTTGGAGTTTGCAAGAGAGTCATCTGCTGTTGTGAACCTTGAGTAAGCATAGGTACCGACATACAGCTTCCGTCACAATCACTGGCCTAGTTTTGGAAGTGGATTGGCATTCGTAAAATAACAAAAGATGAAGCAAAAAGAACATGAATATTTTCATCTCTTGAAGTTTCTGTTCTTGTGTGTGTGTGTGTGTGTGTGTGTGTGTGTGTGTGTGTGTGTATATAGAATACAGAGAGAGAGGATGCACAGAGTAAACACTGACTCATCAATATGGGAATCTATGTATTCCAATGTTTTTGTGTTGGAATGAAGAATTCTGTGAAATTTCCATTCTGTGTTTCTCTCTGTCAACAAGATAATCAATTTAGTGTCCTTTAGTGAGGCCGGCTGTTCTTTGAACGCTTTCATAACCACCCATAATTCTTTATCAGTGGCTCAACTCAATGCTGATTAAACTGAATCCAGTTTGAAGAGAGCATACTGCATTACTTTGTAACAAGGGACAAAAGCTCCACTTAAATGTGCCCTGAAGGTATTACACAGAACATTATACACCAGTGTTTCCAGGACAGGGTGGCACCAGTGATATACAAAGATATCTGTGCATATGTTTGTAAGTTTGTGTCTTGGGGGGGAAACCCCACTGGACTCATTCTCCTCCATGCCCTTTTTTTCTGATCTGTCTCTGTTGTTAGCAGCTGCTGGGTGAATTGTTGTCCTAAGAGTTTTTTCCATGTCAGAGTGTGAGGAGCTACTGTTGCTGACTGCTTCTGACAGAAGCCATGCTGATCTACTGAAGAGAGGAGCCAAAACAATGAAAAACACACTTTGAATTAGCCTCTATTTTTCTATTATCCTTTGGTTTTACACACACACACACACACACACACACACACACACACACACACACACTGAAAGAGAGTAAAACAATTTCTGAACACAATCCATCAGCTGGACATCAATAATTCAAGCGTTAATGTTTATGTTTCACTGGTGGCTGAGCAAAGACTCGCTGCTATATTAAGGTCTAAGGCATCGTGTTAAGAGGCAAACTAGCTGCTTAGTGAAACATCACAAAGCTCTGTTTGTTTTAAGTCCTCCAGTGTTAAAGCAGCTCTAGCCAAGTTAGTGTAGTACATGGACAAGGGGGAGATAGCTAGAGCATCTCTAAAGGTCAGTTATTACCAGATTGTGTTCTTTGATAAATCTATTCAACAAACAAACAAAAAACTCCAGAAGCAAAAATGAAAATTCCTTGTTTATGGGTTCCTGGACTTTTTTTCCCCCTAGTTTTCTTTTTTTTGGTTGGGACCAAGTAATTAAATGGAGTGTCTGCTGGTTTCCTGGAAAATACACAGAGCCAAGAAACAGTCTGGCACATAACCCTCAAGATTTTGCTTAGACAGGACCAGACTTGCTCTTTCCACTGTTCCCATTCTCTAGAGTAACTGAGGCTAACTAGCAGTTGACTGTACCTTCTTCACTTTTAATGAGCAGATATGACAGTGGCGCACGTCTCCTTGACTCACTCATCACCACAAAAAAAAAAATAAGCGTGCATACAACAGTGTGGGGCCTGCTGCAGTTAAAAGTGGTGGTGCATCCGCCGTGTTTCCCGACTGCTTTAAGTCTGGAGGTCAAGAGTTCAGGGCTTAATGTTACTAATCCTGCCTGTTGGTGAAACATACACTGGAAACGTGAGGCAGGCAGGTCACCATTATGTATATACAGTATGGACATACTAAAAATATGTGAAAACAGCATGGGTTCATATATATACATAAGCAGGTGTGGTTGTTTGTGTTAGTGCTGTATGCCCTTGTTGGTTTACTGTATATGTATGACAGGGTAGGGCATATACTAAGCATAAGGTGCGACAGGACATGATATTGGCAGTGAGGAATATACAGTATGTTTTAGGAGTGGACTCCAGGAATGGAAAGCCACACTAGCAGGGCATGCTGGTGTGTGGGTCATGCAACCATACAAGGGCATAGCAGAGGCAATGGTCATACCAGCCCTGCACAAGCACATACATCAGTGTGGGTGTGTACATCTGTGGTGTGGTGGGGGGTGGTGGTGCCAGCTGGGCAGCTTAAAAATAGTGCAGAGTGGAGGATTGCAACTGCACGGGACTCTAAGAACACATGACCGCAAGTCCAGTAGTAAATCGCAGCAGATTTCTCTCAGCTTTGTGATGTCTGATGAGACAAAAAGAGGATAATTAAACTGAGTTGTGTCCTAGGTTGCATCTCAGCTGTCTTTCTTTAATCATAACAAACTAGCAGAAGTGTGATGGTTGCAGGTTAAGGCAATGCCGTACACCAGTTAGGGCTGCATTAACGGAGTCGGTAAGCAAAGAGTATGGAGTATTGTGTGCCGAATCTAGCCGATCAGACGTGTTAGGGCACTGGGGCAGTAGGCTGAGTGTAGGACGTGAAACGTGATGAGGATCAGACTGGCAGGATTAAAGAGCACTGGCTGGGCTGACCTCTGCTAATACACAGAACACTGTGGAGGGAAAGAAGGAGCACCACATGGCTGCATGAACAGCTGTTCATTAAAAAAACCCAGCGCTCTTTTCCATAACAGATCATCACTCATGCACAGATAATAATACATTTGCATATGCACGAAACATGCAGCATACATACACTAGATCAGATATCGGACTGATTTAAACTGGAGCGTATTCTCATGCACAAAGTGGCTCTTTCACCTCATGTAATCTCAGTTTGGATTAAGATGGATTATTGGATTACAAGGGCCACCCTGGGGGGTGGGGGGGCGGGGGCAGGAAGGCAGACAGAAAAAAGATGGATAGCTGAAAGTTACACTTGGAGAATGAAGCTGCCAGTAACCACTTAGCTTATCTTAGCATGAAGACAGAAAGCTGGGGAAATAGCTAACCAGGCTCCATCAAAAGCTAAACTCCACCAACCTCTTGAACTAAAATTTATTTCAGAACTTGTTTGAATAAGTTTTTATAGAACCTAAAAATAGCATATTTCTACAGCAAAAATTGCTATAACTGGCTGCAGGCTCATATATAGCAGACAGACATGAGAGTGTTATTGATCTTCTTATTTAAGCTCTGAGCCCGACATCTGCAACCAAAATAATTCAGCCCTGTTAACCTGCAAGAAACTCTGAAGATGAGATTAAATGGGAACATCACCTAAGCTCTGAGTGAACAAAGAAAGTTTAATAATGCATATCTGAGTTATTTTTGAGATAACAGAGAGCGTTATAGCAGTATAATAATAAAGATTTGGTCCAACACCCCAAGCTAATATTTAAGAATTACATCATGCATTTATAACCTCTAATAGATTTTTCTGAAATTTTCCTACATGATTCAGATTCTCCTCATTTGAAGTTGTATACAAAAAACAAACAAAAAAATCAAAGAGAATAAGTTCCATTAGGTTAATTAAGTTCCCGCAGTAGTAAAGTACATAGGCCACTCACCTCCACCAGTGGCCTGGGATGGGCTTTTCGCTGATCTGCTAGTTTTTATTTTGTTTTTTTTGTTTTGCATATTCACACCTTTCATTTTTGCTCAAAACATTTGGTGACGTTTCAGGTAATGGCAGTCTTTCATGTTTAGTTTACATGCTGTTTCTGCTTACATTAGTTCCTCCTGCAAATTTTGAGCACTTATTGTTACTGAATCTCAGTAAAGTCTCAGTGCGTCTCATCTGTTGGCACCGTGCTTTACCACGAGTTTGAATCTTCCTCCTGGAAATCATCTTTTAAACAACCGCCAGTTTGGTGTAATAAAATAATTCATCTTATAGCCGATGAAACAGATCCTTAAATGATGCATGTTTGTGTGGCTTCTGAAAACTTAATTATGTTTTAGTACATAATTAAATTGAAGCATGAACAAAGTTGGCTCAGTGAGAGAATATTGGTTTATGGCAAGGAAACTTGAACTGAACTGAATATATAAACACAGTGTGACCATGTTGATGTTTCAAGGACAAACTGAGCTGCAGGTAAGCAAAGTCAGTTATCAGTTATTTTGCATATTCTTAGAGTAACCATTCAATATATATGCATCACATCACAGCAGACACATCTTATGGTGCTGAGTGCATCCTGGTGCCTTAACAGACACATTAAGCTGTCAGTAATAACTGAGTGAGTGTGAGGATGCATCTTCTTTCCAAGACTGGGTCAGCAGACTGGAGTGAATCATTGGGGGGAAAAAAAAAAAAATCAGCATGACATTGTTGTGTCTGCTTGGAAGTGGGCCTTATGCCAATGCACCGATAACTGCAGAAACTCTCTGTGCAGAATAACTGGAGCATCCTGCAGCCACATGTCACTGGGTCAGCAGAATCAGACTCGGGTATCTGTGTGTGTGTTCAAAAGTGAGAAAGAAACAAGAGACGGCGAAAGCTACAAAATGAAAAGGAGAAGGGGGCGTGTGTGGTTGTTTGTTAGTAGGGTGGAAATGAAATTAGGGCATTCTTTACAGCTGAGTAGGGCAAAAGAGGAGCTGGCAACAGAAGTAGGCTAAATAATCATGTCCTATCATCAAACAGTCTCTTGTTTACTGGTCGGGGGGAGAGGCAGAGGGGGACAGGAATGTCCATGTGACTAAAACGTGAGAGCAACTGGTCACACATAAAACTAACAAGTTGTTGTCCCACTAACCTTGAAGGAAAGAAAGAAAGAAAGATTCATCTACTTATTTCTTTTACTAGCTTAAAAATATCCCTCTTCAGCACTACAGGAGGTCAATTTGAAAAAAGCCAGAATATGTGACCCGGAGGGCTCTCATGCTCTGCAGGGACCTCTGTGATATAGTCTCTGTTCTCTCATGAAAGGGGGATTCCAGTGGAGGTCACATGCTTCCTGCAGTGCTATAGAAGAGGCCAACCACTGCATGGAAAATGAGCTATACATGGTTTTCCTTTGTGTCTGGTTGCATGTGCATACAGCATTTCTGTAGCATTGTGTGGTTCTTCTGTCAATGACGGCCTGTGCATAACACATTCCTTTTTTTTTGTCTTTAGTTTCACATGCTCAGGTATATACTATCTATGTGTGTTAGAGAGAGGGAGAGGGAGGGAGTGAGAGTCTTTTAAGTGGAGTGAACTATCAGGCAAAAGACTTCTTGTTTTGGCTGCTCCTTTTAGGGGTCGGCACAGCAGGTCATCTGCCTCCATCTCAGCCTATCCCTAGCATCTTCCTCTGTCACACCAACCCTCCATATGTTCTCCTTCACTACCCATGAACAATACATGATAGCAGGTCTCACTACCATCTTGTAAACCTTCCCTTTCACTCTTGTTGCTACGCTTCTGTCACAAATCACCCCAGCACTCGTCTCCACCCGCTCCACCCTGCCTGCAGTCTCTTCTTCACCTCTCTTGTGCACTGCCTGTTGCTCATCTACCTTCACAACCTCTACTCTTTGCATCTTCACTGTTACACCTGTCTCCCTCTCATTCACATGTGTATTCTGTCTTGCTTCTGTTGACTTGCATTCCTCTTCTCTCCAGTGCATACCTCCACCTCTCCAGGCTCTCATCCACCTGTTCCCCACCCTCACTATCACAATGTCGGCTGCAAACATCATAGACCACGGAGACTCCTGCCTGGCCTCATCTGTCAACCTGTCCATCACCATCCTAAACAAGTAGGGGCTCAGAGCCAATCCCTGATGTAATCCCACTCCCACTTTGAACCCATCTGTCACTACTACCACACACCTCACTACTGTCTCGCTGCTTCTACTTTTCTGCCACTCATGATTTCCTCATGCAGCACCACAGTTCCTTTTTTGTCACCCTATCACATGCTTTCTCCAGATCCACAAAGTGCAACCTTCTCTACACTTCTCCATCAGCATTCTCAAAGCAAGCATCACATCTCTAGTGCTCTTTCTCATCATGAAACCATACTGCTGCTCACTGATCATTACCTTTTTTCTTAAATTAGCTTCAGCTTTAGCTTCATGGTATACAATACCAGTCAAAAGTTTGGACACACTTACCCACTCATATGAATAGGTAAGTGTGTCCAAACGTTTGACTGGTACTGTAGTTCATTAGCTTTATCCCTCTGTATTTACTACAGCTCTGCACGTCACCCTTGTTCTTGAAAACTGGTATTGGCACACTTCTTCATTCCTCAGACATCCTCTTACACTCCAAAACAGTGTTCAACAATCAGAAAGTTCACTGCCCTCTCCTAGACATCTCCATACCTTCACAGGTATGTCACCTGGACCAACTTCCTTTCCACTCTTCATCCTCTTCATAGTGGCCCTCACTTCCTCCTTACTTTCCTACATTTGCTCTCCTCTCTCTCATTTTCTTCATTTATGAGCCCCTTTAAGTACTCCTTACATCTTCTCAACACACACTTGTTAGAACACTTCCATCTCCGTCCTTAATTACCCTAACCTGCTGCACATCCTTTCCAATTTTATGTCTCGCCAATCGATACAAGTCCTTTTCTCCTTCCTTAGTGCCCAGCCTCGCATACAACTCACTATAAGCCTTTTCATTTGCCTTTGCAACCTCTCTCTTGGCTGTACGTCTAGCCTCCCAGTACTCCTGTTTATTCATCTCCCTTTTCTTTGCCAACCTCTTCCTTTGAATACTTTCCTGTACTTCCTCATTCCACCACCAAGCCTTGTCTTATTTCCTCCATTCAGAGGATATACCAGACACCTTCTTTGCTGTTTTCCTCACCACTTCAGCTGTACTTTTTCCAGTCATCTGGTAACTCTTCCCTACCACCCAGAGCCCTTTCTCTACTCTTATACACCACTGTATGTTCTTCCCTCTTCTTGAAATGTGTTCACCACAGCCATCCTTTCTGCAAAATCCACTACCATCTGTCCCTCTGCATTTCTCTCCTCAACACCATACCTACCCAACATCTCCTCGCTGTTCCCTAGACTACATGTCCTTTGAAGTGTGCTCCAATCATCACTCTCTCCCCCTGGGGACACTCTCTACCACTTCATCCAACACTTTGTCTTGTAATTGACATCCAACTTGTGGTGCATACACACTGACAACATTCAACGTCACTGCTTTGAGTTCCAGCTTCAAACTCATGGTCCTGCCTTTCCTTTTTTTCTCGCTGCCTCCAAAAACACCTTCCCCTTTCCTTTTCTTTTGTCTTCGGCCAACAGTAGAACAATTTCCACCGGCACCCTGGTCATTAACTCCCTCCGACCCGGTATGGAAATCTCATTCTTGATGATCAGCATGTTTGATTTGGCAGATTTTTACACTGGATGCCCTTCCTGATGCACCT